>NW_026600211.1:2375238-2405238 GCF_029448725.1 Salvelinus fontinalis | reverse complement strand
GCTGTATAAGAAGCCTAGAGGTTTATTATAATGGGCTGTATAAGAAGCGTAGAGGTTTATTATAATGGGCTGTATAAGAAGCGTAGAACATTGCTGCTCTCTATCTCTCTCACTTTCTCTCACTTGTTCTCTCTGCCAATTCCTGGATAATAACACTGTTTGTCTATGGATACAAATGTAAATCACTTTCAATATACAACAATATGCTGTGACATACAACATTTTATTCCACCAGGACATGTAAAGATGGCTGTAAAAGTGGGGGTACACTCTGCCAATACCAGGGTCAATATCACTGCCGGCTGTAAGGGAGGCTGGTAGAGTACAGTAGTAAATATTATTCTCCAGAGCTCAGACATGCAATACAGTAGAGAGGCACGAGACTGACTACCACTGCAATGCACACAGCCCGTCCCTCCACACTCCCCACCATCCATTCCTTCCCGAGTTGACTATAATGCCACATAATTTACTCGACTTACATATATATCGTTTTTTGGTTGAAATCCCTCTGTCAAGATGTCCTTATAACATACGACCTGCTGAATTATCTTACTACGTGTGTTTTAAAGGAAGTCATTTTCCCTCCCTGACCCCCTCCAAAGCTTCAGGTTCTGAGCTGAGCTGGAGGGACTGGGAAGGGAGGGCTGGCATTTGTTGCAGGGACACATTCAATACCCAACACTGCCTATTCACTACAATGGAACAAAATGTGTGAAACTTAATGTGTATTCTTTACATAATATCTATAAATGTCCATCCTGCGCAACTAATGTCTAGCATACAGTGTTTACTGTACCTAGCAGCCCACTGGGCAGGAAATGAAGAATGGACTGGATATAAGAAAGACATTCTGGTTATCTTGGAGGACAATAGAAGGCCGATACTACGGTGTTTCTCTCATCAGTAAAACAACTGTGTTTTGGCTTCATTTAGCCTTCATCACCAGGGAGCTTGAATGGCCCTCTAGAACTCTGCTCACTATTTATGTGAATAGATACCTTCCATTGATCCTTCCACTGATCAGAGATCCAGGAGTTAAATTGAGGAGGAATAAAGTGGAACAGAGTTACGACACTTTAGAACTAGAGAGGAAGACAAATGGAAATTTAACAGATTTCTGTTAATAAATTATTATGGAAAAATAAACTTATCGACAATTTCACCATCTCCAAAATCCCCATTAAATGACTGTAGAAATCTGCATCATAGTCTGTTACTGTGATAGATCAATTAAATATTGAGAGAGAGAGAGAGGTTCCATCACAGCAGCAAGATTTGTGACCTGCTGCCACAAGAAAAGGGCAACCAGTGAAGAACAAACACCATTGTAAATAAAACCCATATTTCTGTTTATTCATTTTCCCTTTGGTACTTCAACTATTTGCACATCGTTACAACACTGTATATAGACATAATAGAACATTTGAAATGTCTCTATTCCTTTGGAACTTCTGTGAGTGTAATATTTACTGCTCATTTTTATTGTTTATTTCACTTTTGTTTATTATCTTTTTCACTTGATTTGGCAATGTAAACATATGTTTCCCATGCCAATAAAGCCCTTTGAATTGAGAGAGAGAGAGAGAGAGAGAGAGAGGGAGGGAGAGAGAGAGAGAGAGAGAGAGAGAGAGAGAGAGAGAGAGAGAGAGAGAGGGAGAGAGAGAGAGAGAGAGAGAGGATGGACAGGAACCCTGCAGACACAGGAGGGGAGGCTTGAGGCACAGATCTTCACATCACTATTAGTGGTTATAGTGGATTTATTACACCAGCGTTTCTCAACCGTTACTGGCAGCTCCCTCGAATGGTCAGCTGACACCAATTTAGTCTGTTCTCAAATGCTAATTGTCATTTCAGCTGTCGTAGAGGGAAACCGAGCCTAGCTTGCCAGTTCCAGGTTCGTATGAGGTCTAGAAACACCGTGATCCAGAGCAACTATACCTGGGGGGGTCAACCTCAGGGGCCATCGTCTCTGCTGCTTCCCTTTTCTCACTAGCACTTACATCATCAATTAAAGGCATTGATTGGCTAGACAGTTCACTCTCCTAGCCAGGTCGACATCAGCCACTAATTAAAAGGCTGGAATGAAAAGCAGAAGCAGTGGCAGATGCTGTAAAGCCCCTGTGGAATGGGGTCTGACATCCCTGAGCTAAAACACTCAACATCACAACCAGCTAATGGTAAAGAAACACCTGATGTTAAACACACTATATAACACAGAGTCACACTGTTATCTGTCCTTAGAAATAACAAGGACACACTGATTTACTATATGTTAAGGAAACATACACACACACCCACCTCCCCCCAAACAAACACACATTTATTGATCATTGTTAAATGAACTGGAACAGAGAAACATCAACCCTTCTAATTTGACACATTTCTAACACACAGACATTACCGTACACACACACAAACACAAACTTGCACACACACACAAACACACACACAAACACACACAAACACACACACAAATGACACTCACAGGAAATAGAGCATGCCTGCGGGAGCGGATTTAAATGACAAAAAACTAAATCAGCTCCTAAATTGAATGCAATTTCACGTAACACAACAATTTGATACATAGCTGATGTTGATAATCACAGAAATGTATATTACTTGTTTGCAGGTGTTCAAACCGGTTCAGGGAACAGAACCGAAAACCAGAAAACAAAGACATTTTTAGAGGAAAAGAATCAGAACCGTGAACGAAAGTGATCTGCACTGTTCTTTTACGTTCCGGGCATTTTTTTCAGACCCACAAAAAAACGCAACAAGGCGCCTATGCAAAGCCCTCACACTGTCACTGTCACACCCTGACCTTAGAGAGCCTTTTTATTTCTCTATTTGATTAGGTCAGGGTGTGATTTGGGTGGGCATTCTAGTTTTCTATTTCTTTGTTGGCCGGGTATGGTTCCCAATCAGAGGCAGCTGTCATCGTTGTCACGGCCGTCGCTGGAAGAAGACCAAGGTGCAGCGTGGTGAGCGTACATTTTCCTTGTTATTTCAAAATGTCGCCGACAAAACAACAAATGAAAAACAACTGTGAAGCTTACAGGGCATTAGTGCCACAAACAAAGTTAACTACCCTGTCACGCCCTGCCCGTAGATTGCTTTGTATGTTTCTATTTTTAGTTTGGTCAGGGTGTGATGTGGGTGGGTATTCTATGTTGTAGGTCTAGGTTTTCTATTTCTATGTGTTTGGCCTGGTATGGTTCTCAATCAGAGGCAGCTGTCTATCGTTGTCTCTGATTGAGAGCCATACTTAGGTAGCCTGTTTTCCCACTTTTGTTTGTGGGTGGTTATTTTCTGGTTAGTGTTTGTTGCACCTGTCAGAACTGGTCGTTGGTCATTTTGTTGTTTTGTTCGTGTATTCATCTTGATTAAAAGTTATGGATACGTACCACGCTGCACTTTGGTCCTCCTCTCCTTCTCCCGACGACGTTCGTTACATACCCACAACGAAAGGAGGGAAAAATGGCTACCTAAGTATGGTTGCCAATCAGAGACAAGGATAGACAGCTGTCCCTGATTGAGAACCATACCCGTCCAAAACATAGAAACACAAAATCATAGAAAACAAAACGTAGAATGCCCACCCCAAATCACACCCTGACCAAACCAAATAGAGACATAAAAAGCCTCTCTAAGGTCAGGGCGTGACAATCGTTGTCTCTGATTGGGAATCATACTTAGGCAGCCTGTTTTCCACCCTAGTTTGTGGGATCTTGTTTTTGCACAGTTGCTGTCTAGCCCTGCAGAACTTTATGTTAGTTTATATTTTGTTGTTTTGTCGGTGTTTCAGTATTAAATATCATGAACACTTTCCACGCTGTGCTTTGGTCTCATTCATTCAACGATGGACGTAACAGAAGATCCCACCACCAAAGGACCAAGCAGCATGGCCAGGAGGACCAGGGATCCTGGGCCCGGGAGAAAAGTGAGTGAAGGACATCATGGACATGGGAGGAGGTTATGGCAGGGGACAAGACCCTGCCATGGAAGCAGGCGGAGGCAGCGAAGGAGGATCAACGACGACTCCGGGATTCGCAACCACGACGGAGGCACGAGAGGCAGTCCCCCCCAAAATTTGGGGTGGGACACATGGAGTGGGTGGCGGAGCCGAGGGGTGAATCAGAGCCAGTCAGTGAGTCGAGTGAGGAACTCAACGAAAGATTCCGGAGAGAGGTGTTGGCGTTGAGAGCGCTGCAGAGCGGGCGTGCTGAGGAGACACCAGTCCGGTGTCATATGCACCAGTTTCACGCATCTGGCCTCCAGTGCGACACCCCAGTCCGGTACGTCCTGTGTCTCCTTCACGCACTCGCTTTAATGAGCATGTGACCGTTCAGGCACCATGTTATGCGGTTCTACGCACCATGTCTCCAGGGCGCCTTCACAGCCCAGTGCGTATTGTGCCAGCGCCCCGCACTTGCCGGGCTAAAGTGAGCATCCAGCCAGGACGGGTTGTGCCAGCTCTATGCTCCAGACCTCCAGTGCACCTCCACAGTCCAGTACGTCCAATGCCTCCTCCCCGCACTCGCCCTGAGGTGCGTGTCATCAGCCCGGTGCCACCTGTACCGGTCCCACGCATCAGGCCTCCAGTGCGCCTCTACAGTCCAGTACGTCCTGTGCCTCCTCCCTGCACTCGCCCTGAGGTGCGTGTCATCAGCCCGGTGCCTCCTGTACCGGTGCCTCCTCAGGCCTCCAGGGCGCCTCCACAGTCCAGAGCTTCCGGCGACAGTTCCCAGTCCAGAGCTTCCGGCGACAGTTCCCAGTCCAGAGAGTCCAGCGACAGTTCAAAGTCCAGAGCTTCCGGCGACAGTTCCCAGTCTAGAGCTTCCGGCGACAGTTCCCAGTCCAGAGCTTCCTACGACGGTCCACAGTCCGGAACCTCCTGAGACGGTCCACAGTCCGGAACCTCCTGAGACGGTCGGCAGTCCAGAGCCCCCAGCAACGGTCGGCAGTCCAGAGCCCCCGGCGACGTTCGGCAGTCCAGAGCCTCCGGCGACAGTCGGTAGTTCAGAGCCTCCAGCGACGATCCTCGGTCCGGAGCCCCCGGCGACGATCTACAGTCTGGTTCCTCCGGCAATGATCTACGGTCCAGAGCCTCCGGCGACGATCCACGGTTCGGTTCCACAGAAGCGGAGGGATCAGCAAGCGGAGCGGGGTCTACGCCCCGAACCGGACCCGCCACCGAGGCTAGATGCCCACCCAGACCCTCCCTCATAGAGTCAGGTTTTGGGGCCGGAGTCCGCACCTTTGGGGGGGGGGGGGGGGTACTGTCACGTCCTGACCTTAGAGAGCCTTTTTATTTCTCTATTTGATTAGGTCAGGGTGTGATTTGGGTGGGCATTCTAGTGTTCTATTTCTTTGTTGGCCGGGTATGGTTCCCAATCAGAGGCAGCTGTCTATCGTTGTCTCTGATTGGGAATCATACTTAGGCAGTCTGTTTTCCACCCTAGTTTGTGGGATCCTGTTTTTGCATAGGTGCCCTGCAGAACTTTACGTTAGTTTATATTTTGTTGTTTTGTCTGTGTTTCAGTATTAAATATCATGAACACTTTCCACGCTGCACTTTGGTCTCATTCATTCAACGACGGACGTAACAGTCACTCAGAAACGTTTTCCGGTATGTGCCTGCCAGCTAAAAACCTTTACCAATGTGTGTAGTCAACCTGCCCCTTCCCCTCCAAAGCAAAGTCTACTGTAGCCTACTGATTCAGAAATTAGGGAGATTTTTTTTTCTTTTTTTTTCTTCTTTCAATTCTAGTTACGGATACTATAGTTTTCACTTTCCACGTTGGATTTATTAACTACGAAGAGGTAACAAGTGATTTTCATTCTGCTGCCGCTCTGCACACACACGCTTGTTAGCTAGTCCAACTTTAAGCCAACTCTCAGAAGTTCAAAGACATTCAAAGTTCCTCCATAGAAGACGCTCATCTGTAGGTATAATTCTGTAAGCCTAATTGAGATCACGCATTTCATAACAATGCCCAGCGCTTCAAGCCAAGCCTCCTCCACCCTCTCTCGCTCTCTCCCCACACGCAAAATGTTAGTCGCATCTCGCACACTTGTCTGTCCATCGTGCATGTATACTATAGCCTAGGCAGCTGATAGCGTAGGCAGTCAATAGTGCCTAGGCTAAAAAATTATAGTTTGCATGCCCCATAGCAAGCTGCTAAATCCGCACTGATTGGTGAAGTAATTGAATGACGAGCTGATGAAAAAAGAACGAATTTCAGAGGTTTAAAAAGGAAGAGAAGGGGACTATATACTTTTTGGTGGTTTCGAACCGTTTCAGAACTTTATTTTGCAGTTTGGAACAGTGGAAATGAACACTGCTAGGTTGTAAATGTGATCAACCAGCTCTCACAGTCTCACGTCAGAACTAGACTTTCATCCATGTTTATTAAATATCAAATTTTCGAAGTTGTTGCAAACGTCATATTTCAAAGTGTTTAAGGTTAAGTTCAGGCATTAACTCTGAAATCTTAAGGTGAGGCATTAACTCTGAAATCTTAAGGTGAGGCATTAACTCTGAATGGTTAAGTTAAGGTTTAAGGTTTGGGATAGGTTCAAAATAAACATGTAAAAAACAACTTTCTGTCGCTGGATTCGAATCAGAGACAGATGCTTTCATCAATCCGCCATCCCCGTCCACAACGCCCTAGCAAATCTGAAACCTGCTTGAAGGTAACAGCACTCACTGTTGCCCCTAGTGGCCGGTTTCCACGTCTTCTCCCAACGTCCTCGGACATGGACGGACGTTGAATAATGACATGTAACACTGGTGACATATACTGTATGACATGCAGACAACATCATCACGTTGAATGATAGCAGTAGTATCTGGCATCCTCATTTGATTCTATAACAGTATACAGTCGACTCTCTTGTTGATATATTTTGTCTTGGAACTGCCATGCATGTGAAGAGAACACACATCATTATAAACAGGACAGGGTGTACATGTATCTGCTTTGGAACTGCATGGAGCAATGCACTGTAATAGAGGTGTGACTCCTCAGGAGTGGCCTGTACTGTGTGTAAGGTAGGATGCCTATTCGCTCTACAGCTGGGGAGAGAGAGAATCTAACACTGCATAATAACGTGTGGCTCAGGTTGGGGCTGCATTAGTCTCGCATCGCCATCCTTCCAGAATCAAGTTGTTGTCACGCCTCCCATTTTAGGGAAGCCTGGTTCGCAACGAGACTAGGGCTGCGTTCACACCATATCTGGCTCTGCCTCCGCTCACTACTGGGGATGCCGGAAACACTCCTGTCTGCCTACAAACAGCTGCAGAACACCTTGGCTGGGGAAACACACCTCTCAGGGATGGCGAACTCTGGAGATCATGTCGATCTCAACTGAGTTAGGTACATCTGCTTTTAGTTTTTTTTTACTTTAAAGCTCTCTGAAGTTGGATGAATTGGTGCCTCTAGGTCAATTCAAAAAGCTGATTGAGGACATTTTTACTGAACAATGTGTTTGTTTTCTATGATTTTGTTTTGCCTCTCATGTATTGACGTGAATATTGATGTGTATAGTGATGTGTATCGATGTGAATATTGATGTGTATAGATGTGTATGCAGAGCTCATCTGTGAAAGAGACCATGGTCTCAGCATGAATTCTTGTTCAAATAAAGATAAAATAAAAACATTTAAATAAGCAGATAGAGCCCCACCTAGGGGAGAAGACCTGGAGGAAGTGAGAGACAGAGACAGACCCACTTTTCTGGGGTTTGTGGGGGACTGATTAAATCTGAGACGTAGGAGCTGAGAGAGGAACGTCAGAACCCCATTGTGTTTTTCACACTGTAAAATCTACGATCTGAACACTAGAGGTGGAGGCTGATGAACCTATGAAGTTTGTTACACGTGAAGACAGCTGTGAAATTGTCCATCTTTCTCTCTGCTTTTCAGGCTCTGATGATACATGTACAGAGCTGAGAGCTGATGGGGAGAATGGCTTTCCCTGTTCAGTCATGTTGCCGTTGTGTATCATTTCTACACCCAAAAGTGATGACCACCTTCCACAAAGATTCACACACACTGACTAACACACACATACAAGTGATGACATGCCTTCATCCAGTAACTCATTCAGGGTATGTACACACTCTCACACACACTGACTAACACACACATACAAGTGATGACATGCCTTCATCCAGTAACTCATTCAGGGTATGTACACACTCTCACACACACTGACTAACACACATACACACGTGTATTTCTCACGCCGAAAGTCCAAGTGATGATGACCTGCCTTCAACAAAAGGACACTCTCACGCTGACTAATAGCGATGGGTGGAAACATTGATGTTTACATGTAGGGATATTATTTTTGAACGATATATCGTATTGTTTTGACAATAAGTATCGTGATAATATTGTATCGTCCCTAGCAATTCCCAGCCCTACAGGATAACACATACAAACGCACATACACATACGTCTATTTCTCACAGCCAACGTCCAAGAGGTGATGACTGGCCTTCATGAGGTCCAGTGGAGTATGTCAGAGCAGCCAGCAGGAGATAGAGCTGAGGTGAGATCCACCCTCCTCTGTGTTCTCAGGGGCTCCAGGTCTGCCGGTTGCTGAAGGAACTGTCATGGACTTGACTGGACCGTCCTGCTGTGCATTTCTCACACCCCATCAATGTGATGACAATTAGCTACTGCTACTGTACACTCTCATCAGTGTGTGATTGTGTGACGTTAGAAGCAGGAGGACATAGTGTCATCAACTGTCTTTTTGGGGGGGGGGGGGGGGGGGTAGATTTAAATATTGTTTGCACATTGACAAAGTTTGCCACAGTCCCGTTGATAGGGAGGGGACAAGAGGAAACACAAAGCTAATAACATGACAGTGTCCTGATCAACACTTTTCCTTCAGCCATCATCCTTCCCATTGTCTTTATTCTGCCTTTTCTTCCCATTCTTTACTCTGCCTTTCCTTCTTCCCTTTGTCTTTCATTCACTCTGGAAAAGGAAAAGGTGCTCTTTGTTCTGGGGAAAATAACACTATAGTATGTATGGATTTGGTTTATTAAGCATTAGCACCTGTTTGTGACAGAGAGAATTAAAGACGGTCATTAGAACCATGAGGTTCTGAGAAGGACGAGGTCATCAGGGTAAGTGTAAACGAAGATGGGATGATGAACATATCGTTTCTTCCCTTTGTTTGTTGGTGTTTTATCCCCCTTACAATCTGGGTTACAAACTGTACACCTGGTTCAAATACTGAGCAAATCTGTCTACAAGACTGATACATGACAGTGAATATTCCCGCTGGCCCCTGGTTCCAGCTTCACTGAATCTGAATATGGGGTTGATCACAAAGATTGCTGCCACTCAGTCCACTGCATTTCCATTGTCAAGCCCCGAGGCATGGAGCCAGTAGTGAGGTTTAGTGAAAGTGGCCATAGATCCTGGCCCTGGGAGTGTGTCTGAGCTGGAGCAATGACACAGTGGAGGGTGACACACGGCACGGGCTGCAGACAGAGGGTAACATCGCTTTTAGAAATGCCTCCATTTCCTCTTTTTAATAACCACTTATGCTGTCATTTCCTGCCCCATCCATCATCATGAGGGACCACACCACACTGCTGCAAAACGCTGCACCGCACCAAACATGCAGTCATGTGCAGCCATGCTTGAGGCCAACTCTCAACACCAAAACACACCTGCTGGGTCTGTGTGTGTGTGTGTGTGTGTGTGTGTGTGTGTGTGTGTGTGTGTGTGTGTGTGTGTGTGTGTGTGTGTGTGTGTGTGTGTGTGTGTGTGTGTGTGTGTGTGTGTGTGTGTGTGTGTGTGTGTGTGTGTGTGTGTGTGTGTGTGTGTGTGTGTGTGTGTGTGTGTGTGTGTGTGTGTGTGTGTGTGTGTGTGTGTATGTGTGCGCGTGTGTGTGTGTGTGTATGTGTGCGCGTGTACGTGTACGTGCTTGTGTCTATATACTCTGTTTAGCCTTATGCAGCTGTGTGCTAGCTAGTGGCCCCTTGTATCCCCAACATAAGTGTGGACTGTGTGAGTGTGTTTGTTCCGTGTGTCCTTCTCTCTCGTACATTGATGTCAGTATGTCCATATGTACAGTATGTGTGTGTGTTTGTGTCTGTCTGTCTGTCTGTCTGTCTGTCCGTCTGTCTGCATGTCCGTCTGTCTGCATGTCCGTCTGTCTGTCTGTCCGTCTGTCTGTCTGTCCGTCTGTCTGCATGTCCGTCTGTCTGCCTACACGTCTGTCTGTCTGTCTGCCTACACGTCTTGTCTGTCTGTATGCCTACACGTCTTGTCTGTCTGTCTGCCTACACGTCTGTCTGTCTGTCTGCCTACACGTCTTGTCTGTCTGTCTGCCTACACGTCTTGTCTGTCTGTCTTTCTACACGTCTTGTCTGTCTGTCTGTCTGTCTGTCTGTCTGTCTACATGTCTGTCTGCCTGTCTTTCTACATGTCTGTCTGTCTGTCTGCCTGTCTTTCTACATGTCTGTCTGTCTGTCTGTCTGTCTGTCTGTCTGTCTGTCTGTCTGTCTGTCTGTCTGTATGTCTGTATGTATGTATGTCTGTATGTGACCTGAGCCCTAGGACCATGCGTCAGGACTACCTGGCATGATGACTCCTTGCTGTTCCCAGTCCACCTGGCCTTGCTGCTGTTCCAGTTTCAACTGTTCTGCCTGCGGCTATGGAACCCTGACCTGTCCACCGGACGTGCTACCTGTCCCAGACCTGCTGTTTTCAACTCTCTAGAGACAGCAGGAGCGGTGGAGATACTCTTAATGATCGGCTATGAAAAGCCAACTGACATTTACTCCTGAGGTGCTGACTTGCTACACCCTCAATAACTACTGTGATTATTATTATTTGACCATGCTGGTCATTTATGAACATTTGAACATCTTGGCCATGTTCTGTTATAATCTCCACCCGGCACAGCCAGAAGAGGACTGGCCACCCCTCATAGCCTGGTTCCTCTCTAGGTTTCTTCCTAGGTTTTGGCCTTTCTAGGGAGTTTTTCCTAGCCACCGTGCTTCTACACCTGCATTGCTTGCTGTTTGGGGTTTTAGGCTGGGTTTCTGTACAGCACTTCGAGATATTAGCTGATGTACGAAGGGCTATATAAATAAATTTGATTTGATATGTCTACACGTCTGTTTGTCTGTATTGTGTATGTGGTGTCCATCCATCCTGAATCCTTGTTTGTCCTTGCATGTATCTGTTAGTGTGTATGAACCGTGCAGCCAGCCCAGCCATGTACTACAGAACAGTACAATACAGTAGAGTACAGTGTAGCCTCCTTCTCCCTGTGTGCTATCCCTGGCCCAGACCTACCACTGTGGGCTAATGTCAATTAGCATGCTGTTTATCAATAGCGGCCAAGCCAATCCACAAGAGAGCATGGGGAGAGGGAAGTACTGCAATCGCTCCAAAACACCAGTCTCTGATCTCGTTAAAGACCAACTGATGTTCTATGTTAACGAGCTTTACCTTAATTAATGGTATTAAAAAGAACAGGGAGTGGAATGTTGGGTGGTTTGGGTGGGTGGGATTTGGGTTAGTCTCTCTAATATTGTATAAAAGGGATTGATGAAAGGAAAGGAGAAAGAGGGGAAGGTGTGATGTAGGATTAGAGGAGGGAGACAGGTTGCTGGGGTGAGGAAGAGGAAATGGAAGGGATTGGAGGGAGAAGAAACAGGGGGATTGGAGGAAGAAAAGAGAGATGCAAAGGGAAGGATAGAGAAGAGCTTTAAGGTGTTCTGTGAAAAAGTAGGAGAATCAATGAGGTAAAATTGATGAAGAGCGGAGAGGGAGAAAAAAGCAGACAAACGTTGACTCAATTCCTCTCATCTCTCCTCTCGCCCCCTCCAACTATGTCCCCTCTAGGATATTCATTTCCAGCTCACCCCTCCCCCTCTGACTCTCCTCCTCTGCCTTCTCTTCCCCTCTCCCTCTGACTCTCCTCCTCTAACTTCTCTTTCCCTCTCCCTCTGACTATCCTCCTCTACCTTCTCTTCTCTTCCCCTCTCCCTCTGACTCTCCTCCTCTACCTTCTCTTTCCCTCTCCCTCTGACTCTCCTCCTCTACCTTCTCTTTCCCTCTCCCTCTGACTCCCCTCCTCTACCTTCTCGTCCCCTCTCCCTCTGACTCTCCTCCTCTACCTTCTCTTCCCCTCTCCCTCTGACTCTCCTCCTCTACCTTCTCCCCCCCCCCTCTGACTCTCCTCCTCTACCTTCTCTTCTCTTCCCCTCTCCCTCTGACTCTCCTCCTCTACCTTCTCTTTCCCTCTCCCTCTGACTCTCCTCCTCTACCTTCTCTTCCCTTCCCCTCTCCCTCTGACTCTCCTCCTCTACCTTCTTTTCCCCTCTCCCTCTGACTCTCCTCCTCTACCTTCTCTTCCCTTCCCCTCTCCCTCTGACTCTCCTCCTCTACCTTCTCTTCCCCTCTCCCTCCGACTCTCCTCCTCTACTTTCTCTTCCCCTCTCCCTCTGACTCTCCTCCTCTACCTTCTCTTCCCCTCTCCCTCTGACTCTCCTCCTCTACCTTCTCTTCCCCTCTCCCTCTCTCTGCTGTCTTTTCCCATCTTCACCTCCACCTTTATTTACACCTTCTGTCTCTCTCTCTCCTCACTTCACCTCTCTTCCCCAATCCTCTCTCCCTCCCTCGCTCCTCCCCCTGTTCCCATGTTCACAGCTGGTACAGTAGCGCTCTCTGTGGGCAACAGTATGACAGAATGGTAGAGAGGGGGATGTATTGACACTGAAGGCAACGCATTACCACAACACATGCATTCCTCTGCTGCTGCAGTGTGTCTGTGCATGGTTGTGTGTGTGTGTGTGTGTGTGTGTGTGTGTGTGTGTGTGTGTGTGTGTGTGTGTGTGTGTGTGTGTGTGTGTGTGTGTGTGTGTGTGTGTGTGTGTGTGTGTGTGTGTGTGTGTGTGTGTGTGTGTGTGTGTGTGTGTGTGTGTGTGTGTTTGTGTGTGTGTGTGTGTGTGTGTGTGTGAATGTGTGTGTTATGCAGATGAGCATGTACGCCAAGTTTAAGTTGCACAAACATAACATAAAGGAATAATGATAACATAGTCCATGGGGATGGATACCAGCTTGACAATCTAAACAAGTGGAAACTGCTCTCATCAGAACCAACATCTAGACTACTACAAATACACACACGTGAATGTAGGCCTATAGAGAAAACGCTGTTTTCCATCAACATAATGCAACACTTGAACAGCGCATCCCAATGAGTTTGAGTTTGATATGGCAACCAGAAACACTGCAGCACATCTGTGATATGCAACACCATCTCTCACACAGGTCAGATACTCTCTCTCCACTCTGGCCACAGAGCTCCAGCTCTAGTTTCTGGTTCTGGCCTTACATTTGGGCCTTCATTTATGTTTAGTTTAGCTATAGTCCACTAATAAAGTCATGCTAGGAACAAAAGTTATTTATGGGCTAAAAAGGATAGAAACACGAGGACGTAAATTTAGAAATCTACCAAGACAACAACTGAGCTCACACTCTCAGCTAAAAAACATAATATTTCCACTGCCGTTGGTAATTTAGTCAAGTGTTTGAGTACAAATACATTGGTGAAAATAAGGAGAATGACAGGCGTTGTACCACTGCTGTACCTCGGCATGCAGGGGTCTTAACTATTCCCCATCCTAGCTTGCCGTGCGGAGATATAAATAGATAGAGTGAAGATTGATCGACAATCTTACTGAAAGCAGTAGCTAAGATCAAGACGGTGGGTACACACACACACACAACACACACACAACACACACACACACACACACACACACACACACACACACACACACACACACACACACACACACACACACACACACACACACACACACACACACACACACACACACACACACACACACACAGAGAGAGAGATGCAAACACACACACACACAAACACAGCAAGCACACACAGTAGCCTAAGCATACCCTGCAAAATGAACATCAATAGATGAGAACTTCAATTGATAAATCCGCAGGCATTCATGCAAGTACCAGAAAACTGCTGAACAAGTGTGTGTGTGTCCGAATGTGGAGGTTTTTCATATGGTATCTATATAACCTACAAATATGCAAGATAGCCTATGCGTTGAGGGGTATAAGAGCTCGTGAATGTTCACGCGCAGCAATGACAGAGAGGTCAAAGCTCTGCACACCGGCTGTTTCCACCTCTCCATCCATCTTTCCATCATGAGCGGCTCTACAGATGCCGACACCCGCACCCCCTATTCCCGTCTCAATGACGCGTAGCAGGCTTTCGCTCCCCTAACCACAATGAATATAACTAGAAGACAGAAAAAAACGAACAAAAATATCTCCGCACTTCGAAAAATACATGCACTTACTGTTTTTCATGAGCCTTTCCCCCCTCGCTCCCTTCGTCCCTCCATTCTTTTCACATCCTTCCCTTTTGAGGTATCCGTTTGCGTGTTTCCCCCCTGAAAAGATATATCTAAATATATATTCTACATGTATTCAATTTTTCGATCTCTCTCTACCTCTCTCCCTCCCTCTCTCCTCTCTCCCCCTTTCCCTGTTCTTTTGTTAAAATTCAGTATATGCGCCCGGTCACCTAGCAACCATCAACCTCTCTCTCTATCCCTCCCTCACTCTCTCGCTCCATCACTGGCGACACGTGTTGAATGCTAAACTTAGCGGTGTGGAATAATATTAATAAAGGGGTGGTCGCTCTATAACTCTCCCTCTCTCTGCCTCTCTCTCTTTCTCTCTCACGCTTTGGCTATCATAATGCAATATAAATATTTACTAGAACCACTCAACCCTCTTATTGCACCCCCTCCAACTCCCTCCATCTGCATTTCTCCCCTCCCTCCCCCCTCTCTCCCACCCTCTCTCCTCCCCTCCCCTGCTGCCATTCTCCTGGCTCCTATCACTTTCTGCTTCTCCAAGCAAAACGGAGGCGCACCTCGCCACTGTCTGCGGAGCACATGTGAGTGTCACTGTTCCGTGGCTGGAAAGACCTGACATGAGTGTGTGTGTGTGTGTGTGTGTGTGTGTGTGTGTGTGTGTGTGTGTGTGTGTGTGTGTGTGTGTGTGTGTGTGTGTGTGTGTGTGTGTGTGTGTGTGTGTGTGTGTGTGTGTGTGTGTGTGTGAGACAGAGAGAGGGGTGGGGAATGTGTGCTTACTGTGTATGGTCGTATGCAATCTTGCCTTGTAATTTGGACGAATGTGTTGCGTTAGCGCATAATCTACGTGTGAGATGATAGCATAGCATAGTGAATCCATTTGCAACCTGGACTCAGGGGTAGATGGAAAAAGCGGAGGCAGCTGAGGCGAGTAATAATGGCTGGAATGGAATAAATGGAATGGCATCAAACACATGGTAACCTTTTGTTTAATGTTGTTAATACCTTTCCACCTATTCAGCTCCAGCCATTTCCACAAACCCGTCCTCCCCAATTAAGGTGCCGCCAACCTCCTGTGAATGAAAGATAGGTCAACAAAAATCACTCCAATTAGTATGATATGTTTTGTTTAGTATGTCCATCATCATCCACAATTCATAGGATATGTTAGCTACGTAGGTGGCTAATGCTAATGTTAACGATAGCTAGGTGGCTAACATTAGCTTGGCTAGGGATTAGGGGTTGGGAGTTAAGGTTAGGGGAAGGGTTAACTAACATGCTAAGCAGTTGCAAGGTAGTGAAAAAGTAGTAATTAGTTGCAAAGTTGTTAATTAGTTAAAATGCTAAAGTTGTCTGTGATGAGAGTAAAACACGCAACATTTGGGTTGCTAGACCCATCCACCCTGACCAACCACCCTCCTTTTGTTTTGCATTTAGAAACCTTCCATCTTATGTACTGTAACCATGCCAAACGAAACATATGCTGTACTAATTTGAGTGTCCCAGATTTTCGTTCACTATGTTACGTCTAGTCTAAAATCAAATTGTATTGGTCACATACACATGGTTAGCAGATGTTATTGTGAGTGTAGCGAAATGCTTGTGCTTCTAGTTCCGACAGTGCAGCAATATTAACAAGTAATCAAACGAGGGCACAACAACTACCTAACACACACAAATCTAAGGAAAGGGATGGAATAAGAATATGTACATATAAATATATGGATGAGCAATGATCGAGCGGCATAGGCAAGATGCAATAGTTATTATAAAATACAGTATATACATATGGGATGAGTAATGCAAGATATGTAAACATAATTATTAAAGTGGCATTAATAAAGTGACTAGTGATCCATTTGTTAGAGTAGCCAACGATTTCAAGTCTGTATGTAGGCAGCAGCCTCTCTGTGTTAGTAATGGCTGTTTATCAGTCTGATGGCCTTGAGATAGAAGCTGTTTTTTAGTCTCTCGGTCCCAGCTTTGATGCACCTGTACTGACCTCATCTTCTGGATGATAGACGGGTGAACAGGCAGTGGCTTGGGTGGTTGTTGTCCTTGATGATCTTTTTGGCCTTCTTGTGACATCGGGTGGTGTAGGTGTCCTGGAGGGCAGGTAGTTTGCCCCCAGTGATGCGTTGTGCAGACCGCACCACCCTCTGGAGACCCCTGTGGTTATGGGCGGTGCAGTTGCCGTACCAGGCGGTGGTAGGGCTCGGCTGGACGCTCTCAATTGTGCATCTGTAAAAGTTTGTGAGGGTTTTAGATGACAAGTCAAATCTCTTCAGCCTTCTGAGTTTGAAGAGGCGCTGTTGCGCATTCTTCACCACACTGTCTATGTGGATGGACCATTTCAGTTTGTCCATGATGTGTATGCTGAGGAACTTAAAACTTTCCACCTTCTCCACTGCTGTCCAGTCAATGTGGATAGGGGGGTGCTCCCTCTGCTGTTTTCTGAAGTCCACGGTCATCTCCTTTGTTTTGTTGACGTTGAGTGTGAGGTTATTTTCCTGACACCACACTCCGAGGGCCCTCACCTCCTCCCTGTAGGCCGTCTCGTCGTTGTTGGTAATCAAGCCTACCACTGTAGTGTCGTCTGCAAATGTGATGATTGAGTTGGAGGTGTGCATGGCCACGCAGTCATGGGTGAACAGGGAGTACAGAAGGGGGCTGAGCACACACCTTTGTGGGGCCCCAGTGTTGAGGATCATCGAAGTGGAGATGTTGTTGAAGGTTGTTCCTACCTTCACCACCTGGGGTCGCCCGTCAGGAAGTCCAGGACCCAATCGCACAGGGCGGGGTTGAGACCCAGGGCCTCAAGCTTAACGGTGAGCTTGGAGTGTACTATGGTGTTGAATGCTGAGCTGTAGTCAATGAACATCATTCTAACGTAGGTATTCCTCTTGTCCAGATGGGATAGGGCAGTGTGCAGTGTGATGGAATTGCATCTTCTGCAGACCTATTGGAGCGGTATGCAAATTGCAGTGGGTCTAGGGTGACAGGTAAGGTGGAGGTGCTATGATCCTTGACTAGTCTGTCAAAGCACTTCATGATGACAGAAGCGAGTGCTACGGGGCGATAGTCATTCAGCTCAGTTACCTTTGGCTTCTTGGTTACAGGAATAAGGGTTGCCACCTTGAAGCAGGTGGGGACAGCAGACTGGGATAGGGAGAGATTGAATATGTCCATAAACACACCATTGCTGCCCACCCAGACTGGGTCTGGGGTATCCAGTATAAAGACCAGTCTGGTCAGTGTCCGGGCTGGGGTATCCAGTAGAAGACCAGTCTGGTCGGTGTCCGGGCTGGGGTATCCGGTAGAAAGACCAGTCTGGTCGGTGTCCGTGCTGGGGTATCCAGTAGAAAGACCAGTTTGGTCGGTGTCCGGGCTGGGGTATCCAGTAGAAGACCAGTCTGGTTGGTGTCCAGGCTGGGGTATCCAGTAGAAAGATCAGTCTGGTCAGTGTCCGGGCTGGGGTATCCAGTAGAAGACCAGTCTGGTCGGTGTCCGGGCTGGGGTATCCAGTATAAAGACCAGTCTGGACGTTGTCCGGGCTGGGGTATCCAGTAGAAAGACCAGTCTGGTCGGGGTCCGGGCTGGGGTATCCAGTATAAAGACCAGTCTGGTCGGTGTCCGGGCTGGGGTATCCAGTAGAAAGACCAGTCTGGTCGGTGTCCGGGCTGGGGTATCCAGTAGAAAGACCAGTATGGTCGGTGTCCGGGCTGGGGTATCCAGTATAAAGACCAGTCTGGTCGTTGTCCGGGCTGGGGTATCCAGTAGAAAGACCAGTCTGATCGGTGTCCGGGCTGGGGTATCCAGTATAAAGACCAGTCTGGTCGGTGTCCGGGCTGGGGTATCCAGTAGAAAGACCAGTATGGTCGGTGTCCGGGCAGGGGTATCCAGTAGAAAGACCAGTCTGGTCGATGTCCGGGCTGGGGTATCCAGTAGAAAGACCAGTCTGGTCGGTGTCCGGGCTGGGGTATCCAGTAGAAAGACCAGTCTGGTCGATGTCCGGGCTGGGGTATCCAGTAGAAAGACCAGTCTGGTCGGTGTCCGGGCTGGGGTATCCAGTAGAAAGACCAGTCTGGTCGGTGTCCGGGCTGGGGTATCCAGTAGAAAGACCAGTCTGGTCGGTGTCCGGGCTGGGGTATCCAGTATAAAGACCAGTCTGGTCGGTGTCCGCGCTGGGGTATCCAGTAGAAAGACCAGTCTGGTCGGTGTCCGGGCAGGGGTATCCAGTAGAAAGACCAGTCTGGTCGGTGTCCGGGCTGGGGTATCCAGTAGAAAGACCAGTATGGTCGGTGTCCGGGCTGGGGTATCCAGTATAAAGACCAGTCTGGTCGTTGTCCGGGCAGGGGTATCCAGTAGAAAGACCAGTCTGGTTGGTGTCCGGGCTGGGGTATCCAGTAGAAAGACCAGTATGGTCGGTGTCCGTGCTGGGGTATCCAGTAGAAAGACCAGTTTGGTCGGTGTCCGGGCTGGGGTATCCAGTAGAAGACCAGTCTGGTTGGTGTCCAGGCTGGGGTATCCAGTAGAAAGATCAGTCTGGTCAGTGTCCGGGCTGGGGTATCCAGTAGAAGACCAGTCTGGTCGGTGTCCGGGCTGGGGTATCCAGTATAAAGACCAGTCTGGACGTTGTCCGGGCTGGGGTATCCAGTAGAAAGACCAGTCTGGTCGGGGTCCGGGCTGGGGTATCCAGTATAAAGACCAGTCTGGTCGGTGTCCGGGCTGGGGTATCCAGTAGAAAGACCAGTCTGGTCGGTGTCCGGGCTGGGGTATCCAGTAGAAAGACCAGTATGGTCGGTGTCCGGGCTGGGGTATCCAGTATAAAGACCAGTCTGGTCGTTGTCCGGGCTGGGGTGTCCAGTAGAAAGACCAGTCTGATCGGTGTCCGGGCTGGGGTATCCAGTATAAAGACCAGTCTGGTCGGTGTCCGGGCTGGGGTATCCAGTAGAAAGACCAGTATGGTCGGTGTCCGGGCAGGGGTATCCAGTAGAAAGACCAGTCTGGTCGATGTCCGGGCTGGGGTATCCAGTAGAAAGACCAGTCTGGTCGGTGTCCGGGCTGGGGTATCCAGTAGAAAGACCAGTCTGGTCGATGTCCGGGCTGGGGTATCGAGTAGAAAGACCAGTCTGGTCGGTGTCCGGGCTGGGGTATCCAGTAGAAAGACCAGTCTGGTCGGTGTCCGGGCTGGGGTATCCAGTAGAAAGACCAGTCTGGTCGGTGTCCGGGCTGGGGTATCCAGTATAAAGACCAGTCTGGTCGGTGTCCGCGCTGGGGTATCCAGTAGAAAGACCAGTCTGGTCGGTGTCCGGGCAGGGGTATCCAGTAGAAAGACCAGTCTGGTCGGTGTCCGGGCTGGGGTATCCAGTAGAAAGACCAGTATGGTCGGTGTCCGGGCTGGGGTATCCAGTATAAAGACCAGTCTGGTCGTTGTCCGGGCAGGGGTATCCAGTAGAAAGACCAGTCTGGTCGGTGTCCGGGCTGGGGTATCCAGTAGAAAGACCAGTATGGTCGGTGTCCGGGCTGGGGTATCCAGTAGAAAGACCAGTCTGGTCGGTGTCCGGGCTGGGGTATCCAGTAGAAAGACCAGTCTGGTCGGTGTCCGGGCTGGGGTATCCAGTAGAAAGACCAGTATGGTCGGTGTCCGGGCAGGGGTATCCAGTAGAAAGACCAGTCTGGTCGGTGTCCGGGCAGGGGTATCCAGTAGAAAGACCAGTATGGTCGGTGTCCGGGCAGGGGTATCCAGTAGAAAGACCAGTCTGGTCGGTGTCCGGGCAGGGGTATCCAGTAGAAGACCAGTCTGGTCGGTGTCCGGGCTGGGGTATCCGGTAGAAAGACCAGTCTGGTCGGTGTCCGTGCTGGGGTATCCAGTAGAAAGACCAGTTTGGTCGGTGTCCGGGCTGGGGTATCCAGTAGAAGACCAGTCTGGTTGGTGTCCAGGCTGGGGTATCCAGTATAAAGACCAGTCTGGTCGGTGTCCGCGCTGGGGTATCCAGTAGAAAGACCAGTCTGGTCGGTGTCCGGGCAGGGGTATCCAGTAGAAAGACCAGTCTGGTCGGTGTCCGGGCTGGGGTATCCAGTAGAAAGACCAGTATGGTCGGTGTCCGGGCTGGGGTATCCAGTATAAAGACCAGTCTGGTCGTTGTCCGGGCAGGGGTATCCAGTAGAAAGACCAGTCTGGTCGGTGTCCGGGCTGGGGTATCCAGTAGAAAGACCAGTATGGTCGGTGTCCGGGCTGGGGTATCCAGTAGAAAGACCAGTCTGGTCGGTGTCCGGGCTGGGGTATCCAGTAGAAAGACCAGTCTGGTCGGTGTCCGGGCTGGGGTATCCAGTAGAAAGACCAGTATGGTCGGTGTCCGGGCAGGGGTATCCAGTAGAAAGACCAGTCTGGTCGGTGTCCGGGCAGGGGTATCCAGTAGAAAGACCAGTATGGTCGGTGTCCGGGCTGGGGTATCCAGTAGAAAGACCAGTCTGGTTCGTGTCCGGGCTGGGGTATCCAATAGAAAGACCAGTCTGGTCGGTGTCCGGGCTGGGGTATCCAGTAGAAAGACCAGTCTGGTCGGTGTCCGGGCTGAGGTATCCAGTAGAAAGACCAGTCTGGTCGGTGTCCGGGCTGGGGTAGCCAGTATAAAGACCAATGTGCATCTTTTATCAATTATTCAGGAAAGTATCTGGATTGTTTAGAAAAAAAATTCATAAAAAAATATTAATTAATTCTTCAGATCAATTAACAAGAATATTTTCTACATTAATTTTCTTTCTCACACACAGACACGTGTGCACTCACACACTCATATTGCATTTTTTTTTTAAATCAATTATTCTGGACATCATCTTGTTTAAAAATACCATTATTGTTTAAAAATACCATTCATACATTTTTTTAAATACATTTTTCAGATGAAATAACAAAAATATTTTCTACATTAGTTCTCTCTCACGCACACGCACACACAGACACACACACACACACACACACACACACACACACACACACACACACACACACACACACACACACACACACACACACACACACAAACAACAAACACACACAGCAGAGTGTTAGCTAATGTTTTATTTGACTGAGATAGAGGAAGTGGTTTGAGATTGGGAGTGTTCCTCTTCTTCTCTTTCACTAGCCCTCTCTCTTCCTCCTTTCCTCTATGCTTGTCTTTGTTGGTGTGTAAACTCTGCTCGGCTCTTCTTGAACTGCACTGTTGGTTAAGGGCTTGTAAGTAAGCTTTTCACGGTAAAGTCTACACTTGTTGTATTCAGGGCATGTGACAAATAAAGTTTGATTTGATCAATAGATCCACACATAACCATGGATCATTAGTGCGGCCTGCACCACGCTACTGTGTAAATGATCATATGATTGGAGAAAAACATTTTGAGGAGCGCTCCAGATTGATTTACATAAAAACAAACACACACACCAGCCAGGTCACACCAGATCGACTTCAGTATTCAACGTTGTCCAGGTCCCCAGGACGTTGGGAGATGCCTTCAACACCGTCCACTAGGAGCAACATGAGCGCCTATTAGCATCTAGCTAGCAACTTGCTAGGGTGTTGTGGATGGGGATAGAGGATGGGCTTAAACCATGTGCTCTGGCTTCGAGGATTGCGGGTTCAATCCCAGTTCTCAGCACTTGTTTTTATTTTTTCTGTTTTAACCCTATCACCAATGTTAACCCTTACCTTAACGCTAGAACAGCACGGGCCTCGAGGACCCCCTTTGAGCTGATGAGCAGTCATTTTGACAGCAACAACAGTGTAATTAAAACCTTTCATATATGCTATCGCAAAAATAATAATTTGGTTGTGTTTATTAAGGTTAAATTAGAATATGAAAATATATATATTTCGACTAACACAATAGCATTTTCATTAGTTATGTTACTGTAGGCTATTTGTTAAAAAAATAAAACACTGAAAACCCAGAAATTAAAGTGTTCAACAAATGTTAGTGGTGTAGTGCCTTTGTTATGACAACTAGGAAACAGAATGCAGTAAAGGCTTCTTTTTAGAACGACAAAAAATCTATATATACCACAACCACCAAGACGCGTGGTCAGCAAGACGTGTGGTCAGCAAGACGTGTGGTCAGCAAGACGCGTGGTCAGCAAGACGCGTGGTCAGCAAGACGCATGGTCAGCAAGACGCATGGTCAGCAAGACGCGTGTTCAGCAAGATGCGTGGTCAGCAAGACGTGTGGTCAGCAAGACGCGTGGTCAGCAAGACGCGTGGTCAGCAAGACGCATGTTCAGCAAGACGCGTGGTCAGCAAGACGCGTGGTCAGCAAGACGCGTGGTCAGCAAGACGCGTGGTCAGCAAGACGCATGTTCAGCAAGACGCGTGGTCAGCAAGACGCGTGGTCAGCAAGACGCGTGGTCAGCAAGACGCATGTTCAGCAAGAAGCATGTTCAGCAAGACGCGTGGTCAGCAAGACGCGTGGTCAGCAAGACGCGTGGTCAGCAAGACGCGTGTTCAGCAAGACGCATGGTCAGCAAGACGCATTGTCAGCAAGACGCATGGTCAGCAAGACGCGTGGTCAAATGATGAAGTAGCCTAAACAGTAGCCTAAACATCATAAGCGCAAAGTGTGCTGGATAAATAGTGACGATCAGCACAAAAGAAATAGTGGCATTATAATGAATATGTGTTGATATGACAGCAGTCAAAAACAGTCAGTCGATTATTGTCAGCTCGTGCTTACATGGTGTGTGTCTTCACACAATGGCATCAACTGGAGCATGTCCATGTCACATAAACAACAACGCTGGTGAGTGTGTTGCCGATGTTGTTTCTGCTAGAGATGTAGGGTCCGCTCTCTCAGTGATGACATGTTGTGTTTATAACCAGCCCGATGTTGTTTCTGCTAGAGATGTAGGGCCCGCTCTCTCAGTGATGACATGTTGTGTTTATAACCAGCCCGATGTTGTTTCTGCTAGAGATGTAGGGCCCGCTCTCTCAGTGATGACATGTTGTGTTTATAATCAGCCCGATGTTGTTTCTGCTAGAGATGTAGGGCCCGCTCTCTCAGTGATGACATGTTGTGTTTATAACCAGCCCGATGTTGTTTCTGCTAGAGATGTAGGGCCCACTCTCTCAGTGATGACATGTTGTGTTTATAACCAGCCCGATGTTGTTTCTGCTAGAGATGTAGGGCCCGCTCTCTCAGTGATGACATGTTGTGTTTATAACCAGCCCGATGTTGTTTCTGCTAGAGATGTAGGGCCCGCTCTCTCAGTGATGACATGTTGTGTTTATAACCAGCCCGATGTTGTTTCTGCTAGAGATGTAGAGCCCGCTCTCTCAGAGATGACATGTTGTGTATATAACCAGCCCGATGTTGTTTCTGCTAGAGATGTAGAGCCCGCTCTCTCAGTGATGACATGTTGTGTTTATAACCAGCCCGATGTTGTCTCTGCTAGAGATGTAGGGCCCGCTCTCTCAGTGATGACATGTTGTGTTTATAATCAGCCCGATGTTGTTTCTGCTAGAGATGTAGGGCCCGCTTTCTCAGTGATGACATGTAGTGTTTATAATCAGCCCGATGTTGTCTCTGCTAGAGATGTAGGGCCCGCTCTCTCAGTGATGACATGTTGTGTTTATAATCAGCCCGATGTTGTTTCTGCTAGAGATGTAGGGCCCGCTCTCTCAGTGATGACATGTTGTGTTTATAATCAGCCCGATGTTGTTTCTGCTAGAGATGTAGGGCCCGCTCTCTCAGTGATGACATGTTGTGTTTATAATCAGCCCGATGTTGTTTCTGCTAGAGATGTAGGGCCCACTCTCTCAGTGATGACATGTTGTGTTTATAACCAGCCCGATGTTGTTTCTGCTAGAGATGTAGGGCCCGCTCTCTCAGTGATGACATGTTGTGTTTATAATCAGCCCGATGTTGTTTCTGCTAGAGATGTAGGGCCCGCTCTCTCAGTGATGACATGTTGTGTTTATAACCAGCCCGATGTTGTCTCTGCTAGAGATGTAGGGCCCGCTCTCTCAGTGATGACATGTTGTGTTTATAATCAGCCCGATGTTGTTTCTGCTAGAGATGTAGGGCCCGCTCTCTCAGTGATGACATGTTGTGTTTATAACCAGCCCGATGTTGTTTCTGCTAGAGATGTAGGGCCCGCTCTCTCAGTGATGACATGTTGTGTTTATAACCAGCCCGATGTTGTTTCTGCTAGAGATGTAGGGCCCGCTCTCTCAGTGATGACATGTTGTGTTTATAACCAGCCCGATGTTGTTTCTGCTAGAGATGTAGGGCCCGCTCTCTCAGTGATGACATGTTGTGTTTATAATCAGCCCGATGTTGTTTCTGCTAGAGATGTAGGGCCCGCTCTCTCAGTGATGACATGTTGTGTTTATAACCAGCCCGATGTTGTTTCTGCTAGAGATGTAGGGCCCGCTCTCTCAGTGATGACATGTTGTGTTTATAATCAGCCCGATGTTGTTTCTGCTAGAGATGTAGGGCCCGCTCTCTCAGTGATGACATGTTGTGTTTATAACCAGCCCGATGTTGTTTCTGCTAGAGATGTAGGGCCCGCTCTCTCAGTGATGACATGTTGTGTTTATAACCAGCCCGATGTTGTTTCTGCTAGAGATGTAGAGCCCGCTCTCTCAGTGATGACATGTTGTGTTTATAATCAGCCCGATGTTGTTTCTGCTAGAGATGTAGGGCCCGCTCTCTCAGTGATGACATGTTGTGTTTATAATCAGCCCGATGTTGTTTCTGCTAGAGATGTAGAGCCCGCTCTCTCAGTGATGACATGTTGTGTTTATAACCAGCCCGATGTTGTTTCTGCTAGAGATGTAGGGCCCGCTCTCTCAGTGATGACATGTTGTGTTTATAACCAGCCCGATGTTGTTTCTGCTAGAGATGTAGGGCCCGCTCTCTCAGTGATGACATGTTGTGTTTATAACCAGCCCGATGTTGTTTCTGCTAGAGATGTAGGGCCTGCTCTCTCAGTGATGACATGTTGTGTTTATAACCAGCCCGATGTTGTTTCTGCTAGAGATGTAGGGCCCGCTCTCTCAGTGATGACATGTTGTGTTTATAACCAGCCCGATGTTGTTTCTGCTAGAGATGTAGGGCCCGCTCTCTCAGTGATGACATGTTGTGTTTATAATCAGCCCGATGTTGTTTCTGCTAGAGATGTAGAGCCCGCTCTTTCAGTGATGACATGTTGTGTTTATAACCAGCCCGATGTTGTTTCTGCTAGAGATGTAGGGCCCGCTCTCTCAGTGATGACATGTTGTGTTTATAACCAGCCCGATGTTGTTTCTGCTAGAGATGTAGGGCCCGCTCTCTCAGTGATGACATGGTGTGTTTATAACCAGCCCGATGTTGTTTCTGCTAGAGATGTAGGGCCCGCTCTCTCAGTGATGACATGTTGTGTTTATAATCAGCCCGATGTTGTTTCTGCTAGAGATGTAGGGCCCGCTCTCTCAGTGATGACATGTTGTGTTTATAACCAGCCCGATGTTGTTTCTGCTAGAGATGTAGGGCCCGCTCTCTCAGTGATGACATGTTGTGTTTATAATCAGCCCGATGTTGTTTCTGCTAGAGATGTAGGGCCCGCTCTCTCAGTGATGACATGTTGTGTTTATAACCAGCCCGATGTTGTTTCTGCTAGAGATGTAGGGCCCGCTCTCTCAGTGATGACATGTTGTGTTTATAACCAGCCCGATGTTGTTTCTGCTAGAGATGTAGGGCCTGCTCTCTCAGTGATGACATGTTGTGTTTATAACTAGCCCGATGTTGTTTCTGCTAGAGATGTAGGGCCCGCTCTCTCAGTGATGACATGTTGTGTTTATAACTAGCCCGATGTTGTTTCTGCTAGAGATGTAGGGCCCGCTCTCTCAGTGATGACATGTTGTGTTTATAATCAGCCCGATGTTGTTTCTGCTAGAGATGTAGGGCCCGCTCTCTCAGTGATGACATGTTGTGTTTATAATCAGCCCGATGTTGTTTCTGATAGAGATGTAGGGCCCGCTCTCTCAGTGATGACATGTTGTGTTTATAACCAGCCCGATGTTGTCTCTGCTAGAGATGTAGGGCCCGCTCTCTCAGTGATGACATGTTGTGTTTATAATCAGCCCGATGTTGTTTCTGCTAGAGATGTAGGGCCCGCTCTCTCAGTGATGACATGTTGTGTTTATAACCAGCCCGATGTTGTTTCTGCTAGAGATGTAGGGCCCGCTCTCTCAGTGATGACATGTTATGTTTATAATCAGCCCGATGTTGTTTCTGCTAGAGATGTAGGGCCCGCTCTCTCAGTGATGACATGTTGTGTTTATAATCAGCCCGATGTTGTTTCTGCTAGAGATGTAGGGCCCGCTCTCTCAGTGATGACATGTTGTGTTTATAATCAGCCCGATGTTGTTTCTGCTAGAGATGTAGGGCCCGCTCTCTCAGTGATGACATGTTGTGTTTATAAACAGCCCGTAGCGTGGTCACCGGCTTGTTTTATCCAGATGTTGCCTTCGCTTCCTTTCTCCTCTCTTTGTTTCATTTGGTGGCTGCACGCAGGGGCAAAAATCTGATATCAACCTTGGAG
Source organism: Salvelinus fontinalis (assembly GCF_029448725.1). Lineage (NCBI taxonomy): Eukaryota > Metazoa > Chordata > Actinopteri > Salmoniformes > Salmonidae > Salvelinus > Salvelinus fontinalis. The sequence goes on along the minus strand of NW_026600211.1, from coordinate 2,378,258 downwards.
GGGACAATTACATGAAATTTTCTCAGGAGCAATTCCTGAGGGGGACACCAAAAGTAGTGCTGTAACACATAGACTATGTTGTAATATGTTAAATGTATATTGAGGGACCATAATCACTACTACTGGATAATTGTTAGGTACAGTAGTTAACTGAAGGGTTGTCCCAACTTGTTTAAATCATTATAATACTACTACTAATAATAGTTATAGCAATGTTCCTTATCAGTGCAGTGTTCCTCTCTCTTGAAACGTTTGCAAGAGTTTGCGGTTCTATAAATTGTGGGTGTGGCTGATATGGTTTTGTGTCATCACTGAGGTAACTGGACGATGCTGTGCCACTGTCCCCTATACTGGTGCTGCTGGCAACAAGGGTGACACCTGGTCCTGCCGTGGCTGTGACACTGTCCTCAAGTCTCTCTCCTTGGCTCTTTCCCTTTCACCACCCTCACTGACTCACAGTCTGTCTCCTAGAAAAGAAATAAGGTGTTTGCTGTACTCCTAACTACCGGTACCCAAAACTACACAATTAATCACAACAGCAATACCATTGCCTTAAACAAATCTTGGTTCAGTCACCAGTTTAAATTGAGAGTGGGGGTATTCATGGCATTTTCCAATTATGTCCCTATTTTACAAATCAAAAAAATTGAGAACCTTTCATAATGTTGCCAAACAAAGACTCAACAAACTTACCTGAGACTCCCTGTCTCTGCCAGTCTGTCCCTGCATATCTGTCCCCAGCTCTGCTGTCTGTGTGCCATCTGTTGCCTGCTCTGCTTAATGACATCATTGTGAAATATTTCCATTAGCATTTCACTTCTTTCTTATGAACATTTTATCAACTGGTCTTTGAGATATTAGGCTACTAGAGTTCTTACTTTGCGTTTTGGTGTACTGAAAAATACTCTGATGTCCGTCTTTTTACTTTTTTCTGACATTTTTCTACCTGGCTGGCTGGCTGACCGGTCTAGCTGCACACACACATTTACACAACACATGCTGCAACGTTTTGAAATTTTAACATAGTTTGTTTCATATTGGCAGGCTTCCAACAATAGCTGAATTTGCAAAGCTAGCGAGCACCAATTCCGTTTCTGTGGTGTTTGCTATAATCTTTGCTACCTGGTTAAAGGTGAAAAAAAAAAAAAATTCACTAGCGACAATTTAGCTTTTGCAACGAGACCATTAAATATATTTAAGACAATGGTATAAGAGAGTGTAGTTTTGTTCAGTTTGGACTTCAGTTTATCGCTAACCTTATCACAGGGACTTTGAAGCACTACAGCTGCATGCTAATCTTGGAATAAACTGACGATAGCAAATATTCCATCTTTGACGACGCCACATAAATGGAATAGGTACTAGCTAGCTTGATAGTTAATGTTTGCTTTAGTTTGCGCGCTAGCTCTGCAAATTCAGCTAGTGTGTGAACCCTGCAACATGAAAAAAATATATACATTGCTAAAGCGCGATTGACTGGATTACCTCACGTCAGTTACGTACATTGAGTGCCTTTCGGACAGTAGATACGAGCCCTCTATTACCTTGCCAGCTAAAGAACTGGCAGTGGATCAAACCATTGTGAGGCAAAGGGCGGGGGGGTCGCAATCTTGTGAAATTTAAAAACGCGCTATTAACTGTCTATAATCAGTACAAGTGCTTTCATTGCGTATTATTAATATTATTGAAATTACATAGTTATGTTTACAGTGATATATTGGGGGGGACAAATCATATTTTCCCCAGGATGGGGGGGTCGTGTCCCCCCCGTCCCCCCTGGGATTTCCGCCTATGGCTGCACGGGCACCTGCTCACTGCGCACCGATCTGGCTTTTTTGCACTTAGGCCTCGGGAATGTAGATTCAAGCTGAGGCTCAGAATCAGAAGAATCATTTTTTCCACACCATCTGAGTCGTTTCCACTCAGATTTTGTAGCAACGCTAATGTAGCGTGAGCATCGATTCGTTTTGGTCTTCTTACCATAGTAAATTACGCACGCTCTCACTGTGTACTAGGTCAGAGAAGACTGATAAGACTGCTTGGATTCGGTGGACTCAAATAGGGTGCATATCATTTTGAGATTATAATTAGAGTAGATCAATACAATAGAATGGACAGTATAGTTTAGGTTCAGTTTCAAAGCAATTATCTGGGTGATTATCAACTGGGCACGGCACCTTCCACTATAAGGGAGCAGGCCCAACTGTCGGGACAAGGAGGGGAGCAGGCCCGACTGTCGGAACAAGGAGGGGAGCAGGCCCTACTGTCGGAACAAGGAGGGGAGCAGGCCCTACTGTCAGGAGGAGGAGGTGAGCAGGCCCTACTGTCAGGAGAAGGAGGGGAGCAGGCCCTACTGTCAGGAGAAGGAGGGGTGCAGGCCCTACTGTCGGGACAAGGAGGGGAGCAGGCCCTACTGTCGGGAGAAGGAGGGGGGCAGGCCCTACTGTCGGGACAAGGAGGGGAGCAGGCCCTACTGTCAGGAGAAGGAGGGGGCGCAGGCCCTACTGTCAGGAGAAGGAGGGGTGCAGGCCCTACTGTCGGGACAAGGAGGGGAGCAGGCCCTACTGTCAGGAGAAGGAGGTGAGCAGGCCCTACTGTCGGAACAAGGAGGGGAGTAGGCCCTACTGTCGGAACAAGGAGGGGAGCAGGCCCTGCTGTCGGGAACAAGGAGGGGGGCAGGCCCTACTGTCGGAACAAGGAGGGGGGCAGGCCCTACTGTCGGGACAAGGAGGGGGGCAGGCCCTACTGTCGGGACAAGGAGGGGAGCAGGCCCTACTGTCAGGAGAAGGAGGTGAGCAGGCCCTACTGTCGGGACAAGGAGGGGCGCAGGCCCTACTGTCGGGACAAGGAGGGGAGCAGGCCCTACTGTCGGAACAAGGAGGGGGGCAGGCCCTAATGTCGGAACAAGGAGGGGAGCAGGCCCTGCTGTCGGAACAAGGAGGGGAGCAGGCCCTACTGTCGGAACAAGGAGGGGATCAGGCCCTACTGTCGGGACAAGGAGGGGGGCAGGCCCTACTGTC
>NW_026600211.1:1972738-2010238 GCF_029448725.1 Salvelinus fontinalis | reverse complement strand
CTGCTGTTTAGCTGGTTAAACTAAGTTTAGCCCTGTGTTGGGAAAAATGTATGTCCAAGACAAGTCAAGAAAGCTTACTTTCTTAATTGGCTCCAATCAGTGTAATTTTCTCTATCTTAGAAGTTGAGAAATAAAGTTGGCATCATTAGATAGAAGATATTCTCCTATTTTCTACTGTTGATATTTAATTCAGAATTCTTTTATTCTGTTGTTGCTAGCAATATTCATAAAAACACTGAGAGACCATGTCACGTTCCTGACCTGTTTTCTCTTGTTTTGTATTTATTTAGTATGGTCAGGGCGTGAGTTGGGTGGGTTGTCTATGTGTTGTTTTCTATATTGGGGTTTTGTGTGTTCGGCCTGGTATGATTCTCAATCAGAGGCAGCTGTCAATCGTTGTCCCTGATTGAGAATCATACTTAGGCAGCCGGGGTTTCACGTGTGTTTTTGTGGGTGTTTGTCTTCCGTGTCAGTAGTTGTGCCACACGAGACTGTTTGTCGGTTAGATTCTCTTTTGTTATTTTGTTTCGTGTAGTGTTCAGTTTATTTATAATAAAAAATGGACACTTTCCACTCTGCGTCTTGGTCCGATCCCTACACCTCCTCTTCAGTCCTTATTATGGCAAGAACAGCTCAAATAAGCAAAGAAAAATTACAGTCCATCATTACTTTGAGACATGAAGGTCAGTCAATACGAAAAATGACAAGAACTTTGAAAGTTTCTTCAAGTGCAGTCGCAAAAACCATCAAACGCTATGATGAAATTGGCTCTCATGAGGACCGCCACAGGAAAGGAAGACCCAGAGTTACCTCTGCTGCAGAGGATAAGTTCATTAGAGTTACCAGCATCAGAAATTGCAGCCCAAATAAATGCTTCACAGAGTTCAAGCAAAATACACATCTCAACAGCAACTGTTCAGAGGAGACTACATGAGTCAGGCCTTCATTGTCAAATTGCTGCAAAGAAACCTCTACTAAAGGACACCAATAAGAAGAGACTTGCTTGGGCCAAGAAACACGAGCAATGGACATTAGATCGGTGGAAATCTGTCCTTTGGTCTGATGAGTCCAAATATGAGATTTTTGGTTCCAAACGTCATGTCTTTTGTGAGATGCAGGGTAGGTGAACGGATGATCTCTGCATGTGTATTTCCCACCGTGAAGCATGGAGGAGGAGGTGTAATGGTGTGGGGGTCCTTTGCTGGTGACACTATCTGTGATTTATTAAGAATTCAAAGCACACTTAACCAGCATGACTACCACTGCTTTCTGCAGCGATACGCCACCCCATCTGGTTTGCTCTTAGTAGGACATAATTTGTTTTTCAACAGGACAATGACCCAACACACCTCAAGGCTGTGTAAGGGCTATTTGACCAAGAAGGAGAGTGATGGAGTACTGCATCAGATGACCTGGCCTCCACAATTCCCCAACCTCAGCCAAATTGAGATGGTTTGGAATGAGTTGGACTGCAGAGTGAAGGAAAAGCAGTCAACAAGTGCTCATGTGGGAACTCCTTCAGTTGGAAAAGCATTCCAGGTGAAGCTGGTTGAGAGAATGCCAAGAGTGTGCAAAGCTGTCATCAAGGAAAAGGTTGGCTACTTTGAAGAATCTCAAATATAAAATATATTTGGATTTGTTTAACACTTATTTGGCTACTACTTGATTCCATATGTGTTATTTCATAGTTTTGATGTCTTCACTATTATTCTACAATGTAGAAAATAGTAAAAATAAAGAAAAACTCTAGAATGAGTAGGTGTGTCCAATTTTTTGACTGGAACTGTATATATTATATTTTTTTGCAGACAGCATGCATTACCTAGGCGGACCCTCAGTTGAATTATGTACAGTGCCTTCAGAAGGTTTTCACATCCCTTGACTTTTTTCACATTTTGTTGTGTTACAGCCTGAATTTAAAATTGATTACTTGAGATTTTCTGTCGCACAATACCCCATAATGTCAAAGTGGAATTATGTTTTTAGAAATTGTTACAAATTAATACAAAATGTAAATCTGAAATGTCTTGAGTCAAGTATTCAACCCCTTTGTTACGGCAAGCCTAAATAACTTCAGGAATAAATATTTGCTTAACAAGTCACATAATAAGTTGCATGGACTAACTCTGTGTGGAATAATAGTGTTTATTAACATCATTATTTTTGAATGACTACTCCATCTCTGTACCCCACACATACAATTATCTGTAAGGTCCCTCAGTCGAGCAGTGAATTTCAAACACAGATTCAACAAAAAAGATCAGGGAGGTTTTCCAATGCCTCACAAAGAAGGGCACCTATTGGTATATGGGTAAAAATAAATAAAAGCAGACACTGAATATCCCTTTGAGCATGGTGAAGTTATTAATTACAAGTTGGATGGTGTATCAAATACACCCAGTCACTATAAAGATACAGGCGTCCTTCCTAACTCAGTGGCCAGAGAGGAAGGAAACCGCTCAGGGATTTCACGATTAGGCCAATGGTGACTTTAAAACAGTTACAGAGTTAAATGGCTGTGATGGGAGAAAAGTGTGGATGGATCAACAACATTGTAGTTACTCCATAATAGTAACCTAAATGACAGAGCGAAATGAAGCAAGCCTGTACTGTCACACCCTGATCTGTTTCACCTGTCTTTGTGCTTGTCTCCACCCCCCAAGTGTTTTTATACCTGTGTTCTCTGTTTGTCTGTTGCCAGTTCGTTTTGTTTCGTGAAACCTACCAGCATTTTTACACTTGCTCCTGTCTGTTCTAGTTCCTGTTTTCTAGTTTTTCCCGGTTTTGACCATTCTACCTGCCCTTACCCTGAACCTGCCTACCGTTCTGTACCTTGTCACGCCATACTGGATTATTGACTCCTGCCTGCTCTGACCCTGAGACTGCCTGCCGTTCTGGGCCTTTTGCACCCTATCTGGATTACTGACCTTTGCCTGCCCTTGACCTGTCATTTTGCCTGCCCCTGTCCTAGTAATAAACTTTTGTTACTTTCGACACTGTCTGCATCTGGGTCTTACCTGAAACGTGACATGTACAGAATAAAAAATATTCCCAAAATACATCCTGTTTGCAATAAGGCACTAAAGTAAAACTGCAAAACAATTGGCAAAGGAATTCACTTTATTTCCTGAATACAAAGCGTTTTGTTTGGGCAAATCCAACACAACACATGACTTAGTACCACTCTTCATATTTTCAAGCATGGTGGTGGCTGCATCTTGTTGTGGGTATACTTGTCTTTGGCAAGGACTAGCGAGTTGTTTAGGATAAAAAGAAACGGAATAAAGCTAAGCACAGGAAAAATCCTAGAGGAAAACCTGTTTCAGTCTGCTTTCCAACAGACACTAGGAGACAAATTCACCTTTCACCAAGACAATAACCCAAAATACCCGAGTGGTGCAGTGGTCTAAGACACTACATCTCCGTGCAAGATGCGTCACCGCAGTACCTGTTTTGAATACAGGCTGCATCACATCCGGCCGTGATTGGGCGGCGTTGTCCAGGTTTGGCCGGGATAGGCCGTCATTGTAAATAAGAATTTGTTCTTACCTGACTTGCCTAGTTAAATAAAAATTAATTGTACAATCCAGGTGTGCAAAGCTCTTAGAGACTTACTCAGAAAGATCCACAGCTATAAGGTGATTTGAACGTATTGACTCAGGGGTGTGAATACTTAGGTAAATTAGATGTTTAATTTTCAATAAATTTGATAACATTTCTAGAAAAGTGGGTATGAATACTTTCTGGAGGCACTGTAGATTAATCAAATCAGACCTGGAATGGAGACCTTGCCCAGGAGAGTGGAATGAAGAGGTCGGAACATGAAATCGCAGTTGAAATGTGAACTGAAGTTGAAGTTGGAATCAGATGGGGCCTTTTTTCTATCAAACCTGGTACCCAAGTTTTCAAAGAGGACAATTTTCTTCTGGCACATTTGTAGGGATTCATGTACTCAGGTAAGCAAAGGTTACAGTGCTGTGCAGAATGTAAACCTGGTTATAGTTTGATAGAATAGGCCTAAATCTGATTCCAATTTGGACATCTAGTTCTAGGATTTCATCTCTTCCTAGGAATCCATTGTATTTTGCTTCCATGTGTTTTATGTTAAAACATATCCGTAATACAGCATGGACTGTAGCCCAGCACGCACACAGACACAAACACAGACACACAGAGAGAGAGACACGCCCTTAATGTACAGCACATCTGGAACAGAGAAAGAGAGGTCCCACAACTCGTGTTCTCTCATGCTGACAGCTGCACATGTGTGACCAATTAGTGGCATATATTCATATACTGTACACACAGGTGGACACAGGGACACACACATACTACATACACACAACTGTGCAAACACACATACACAGAAAGTGGCTCTCATACAGCTGCAGTACACTGCCCTACCATAGCCGCCGCAACCTCCCGGGTGGCGCAGTGGTCTAGGGCACTGCATCGCAGTGCTAGCTGCGCCACCAGAGTCTCTGGGTTCGCGCCCAGGCTGGGCTGGGTTCGCGCCCAGGCTCTGTCGCAGCCGGCCGCAACCGGGAGGTCCGTGGGGCGACGCACAATTGGCATAGCGTCGTCCGGGTTAGGGAGGGTTTGGCCGGTAGGGATATCCTTGTCTCAGTATGTATGTATGTAAAAAAATGTAATAAAATGTATGCACTCTACTGTAAGTCGCTCTGGATAAGAGCGTCTGCTAAATGACTAAAATGTAAATGTAAATGTAAGTAGGGGTGCTGAGGGTGCTGCAGCACCCCCTGAAAAATCGAAATTAAAAAATAAATACAAAATTGGTGAACTGGGCCTTTATTACTCCTGTATGAGTGGGGAAATTCACTTACAGTGTGTTACATTTAGTTTAGTATTGTGTCTCAAATTCCTAGCACGCAATGACTACTTCAAGCTTATGACTCTACAAACTTGTTGGTGTCACGACTTCCGCCGAAGTCGGCTCCTCTCCTTGTTCGGGCGGCGTTCGGCGATCGACGTCACCGGCTTTCTAGCCATCACCGCTCCATTTTTCATATATCCATTTGTCTTGGCTTGTTCCATACACACCTGGTTTTCATTTCCCCAATCAATTTACTTGTAATTAACCCTCTGTTTCCCATCATGTTTTGTGTGTAATTGTTTCATGTTATTGTGGTGTTTTATTACGTGCTTTACTTTTGTTATGTTCCGTGTTTTGAGCGCGTTTCATTTAATGTAGTGATCTTGTTTTTGGAACTAAAATAAAAGTGCGCCTGTTTACATCACTCTACTCTCCTGCACCTGACATCGCCTCTAATACACCCGTTGACAGAATTACACACCTCTAAGGAAGTCAGCAGGAGCAGGTACCCCGGTTAGAGTCGTCGAGGAGCGCGTCCAGGAACATTCGGCCATGTTACATCATCTTGGTGCCATGATGGATTGCGTTGTCCAGACCATGGACCGCTGGGAGAGACAGGAAGTCTCTCCAGTGCCTCGACCAGCACAACCGGGGTTACCTCTACCCGTCCCGTACGGATCCAGCTCCAGGGGGATGCGTCTCTCCCTTCCCAGGGAGTATGATGGAACGGCAGCACAGTGCCAGGGATTCTTGTTACAACTGGACCTATACCTGGCCACTGTGCACTCAGCTCCCTTGGGAGGGGAGAGAGTGGCCGCCCTCGTCTCCTGCCTCACAGGAAGAGTGCTGGAGTGAGCAAACACCGTGTGGAGAGAAGGAGACACGGCGCCAGACCACTTCGAGGAGTTCACCCGTCGCTTCCGGGCCATCTTCGACCATCCACCTGACGGCAGAGCGGCGGGGGAAAGGCTCTTCCATTTGAGGCAGGGGACGAGGAGCGCCCAGGACTTCGCCCTGGAGTTCCGGACCTTGGCCGCCGGAGCAGGCTGGAACGACAGGGCCCTCATCGACCACTATCGATGCAGCCTACGAGAGGGCGTCCGACATGAGCTGGCCTGTAGGGATGCCACCATTTCCTTTGACCAACTGGTGGATTTGTCCACCCGGTTGGATAACCTGCTGGTCACTCGCGGACGTCCAGAGGGGGCTCTGTCGGTTCCATCGTCCAGCACCCCCGCTCCGGTGCCCATGGAGTTAGGAGGGGCTGTCATAGGGAGATTGGAGGAGGAGCCATCACGTGCGCCATCTGTGGCCGCAGAGAACACACTGCCGGTCGGTGCCGTGTTGGTTCCTCTGGGAGTCGAGGCAACAGGCTCACATTGGGGTGACGCCCACTCTGGCGTCACCCCAATGCTCTGTCAATAAAATTCCCAGCTGCGCCTGAATCGACGAGCGCCTTATGCTGGGAATATGGGGAAAACCCCAGAAACTGGATCTCAGGAGTGCGTATAACCTGGTGCGTATCAGGGAGGGAGACGAGTGGAAGACAGCGTTCAGTACCACCCCAGGGAATTATGAGTACCTCGTCATGCCGTACGGGTTGATGAATGCTCCATCAGTCTTCCAATCCTGTGTAGACGAGGTTTTCGGGGACCTGCACGGGCAGGATATAGTGGTGTATATTGATGACATTCTGATTTACTCAGCTACACGCGCCAAGCATGTGTCCTTGGTGCACAATGTACTTGGATGGCTGTTGGCGCATGACCTGTATGTCAAGGCTGAGAAATGCCCGTTCTTTCAGCAGGCCGTTTCCTTCCTAGGGTATCGCATTTCGACATCAGGGGTGGAGATGGAGAGTGACCGCATTGCAGCTGTGAGTAATTGGCAGACTCCCACCACGGTAAAGGAGGTGCAGCGATTTTTAGGGTTTACCAATTACTACCGGAAATTTATCCAGGGTTTTGGCCAGGTTGCTGCGCCCATTACCTCACTGCTGAAGGGGGGTCCTGTAAGGTTGCAGTGGTCGGCTGAGGCGGACAGGGCTTTTGGGCAGCTAAGAGATCTGTTCACTTCGGCTCCAGCGCTGGCCCATCCAGATCCCTTTTTGGCATTCATAGTGGAGGTGGACACGTCCGAGGCTGGGATAGGAGCCGTGCTCTCACAGCGCTCGGGCATACCACCGAAACTCCGCCCCTGTGCTTTCTTCTCAAAGAAACTCACCCCAGCGGATCGTAACTATGATGTGGGGGACCGGGAGTTGTTGGCTGTGGTTAAGGCGTTGAAAGCATGGAGACATTGGCTTGAGGGGGCTAAACACCCTTTCCTTATCTGGACTGACCACCGCAACCTGGAGTACATCCGGGCAGTGAGGAGACTGAATCCTCGTCAGGCAAGGTGGGCCATGTTCTTTACCCGTTTTGTGTTTACCCTATCCTACAGACCAGGTTCCCAGTATAAGAATGCAGATGCACTGTCCCGGCTGTATGACACAGAGGAGCGGCCAATGGATCAGACTCCCATACTCCTGGCCTCCTGCCTGGTAGCGCCGGTCATGTGGGATCTGGATGCGGACATTGAGCAGGCTTTGCGTACACAGCCCGCTCCCCTCCAGTGTCCCGTTGGGCGTCTGTACGTTCCGTCTGCTGACCGTGACCAGTTGATCTATTGGGCCCACATGTCTCCCTCCTCTGGTCATCTGGGGATCGGTCGGACGGTGCGCTGTCTGACTGGAAAGTACTGGTGGCCCACTTTGGCTAAGGATGTGAGGGTTTATGTCTCCTCCTGCTCGGTGTGTGCCCAGTGTAAAGCTCCGAGACACCTGCCCAGAGGTAAGTTACATCCCTTACCCGTTCCACAACAACCTTGGTCACATCTGTCAGTGGATTTCCTAACAGATCTTCCTCCCTCATAGGGAAACACCACGATCCTGGTCGTTGTGGATCAATTTTCTAAGTCCTGTCGTCTCCTCCCTCTGCCTTGTCTCCCTACGGCCCTACAGACTGCGGAGGCCCTGTTTACACACGTCTTCCGGCACCACGGGGTGCCTGAGAATATAGTGTTTGATCGGGGTCCCCAGTTCACGTCGAGAGTTTGGAAGGCGTTTATGGAATGTCTGGGGGTCTCAATCAGCCTTACCTCAGGTTTTCACCCCGAGAGTAACGGGCAAGTAGAGAGAGTCAACCAGGATGTGGGCAGGTTAATGCAGTTCTATTTCCAGGACCGGCCGGGGGAGTGGGCAGCGTTCGTGCCCTAGGCCGAGATGGCACAGAACTCGCTTCGCCACTCCTCCACTAACCTCTCCCCCTTTCAGTGCGTATTGGGGTACCAGTCGGTTCTGGCACCGTGGTATCAGGGTCAGACCGAGACTCCTGCGGTGGACGACTGGTTTAGGCGCGTGGAGGAGACATGGGAGGCCGCCCGTGTCCATCCCCAGCGAGCCGCACGTTGCCAGAAAGCCAGCGTGGACCGTCACCGCAGTGAGACCCCGGTGTTCGCATCGGGGGACCGGGTCTGGCTCTCGACCCATGACCTGCCCCTCCGCCTGCACTGCTGGAAGCTGGGTCCGCGGTTTGTGGGGCCATTTAAAGTCCTGAGAAGGGTGAACGAGGTATGTTACAGATTACAGCTTCCCTCTGATTATCGTATTAACCCCTCGTTTCATGTGTCTCTCCTCAGGCCGGTGGTGGCTGGTCCGCTCCAGGAATCTGAGGTGCGAGAGGTTCCTCCACCCCCTTTGGACATCGAGGGGGCCCCGGCGTACATTGTTTGTTCCATCCTGGATTCGAGGCGTCGGGTGGGGGGCCTTCAGTACCTCATGTAGTGGGAGGGGTACGGGCCGGAGGAGAGGTGCTGGGTTCCGGTTGCAGATGTTTTGGATCCTGAACTGCTGCGTGAGTTTCAAGGGGGGGTATTGTCGGTGACGTCAAGGGGGGGTATTGTCACGACTTCCGCCGAAGTCGGCTCCTCTCCTTGTTCGGGCGGCGTTCGGTGATCGACGTCACCGGCTTTCTAGCCATCGCCGCTCCATTTTTCATATGTCCATTTGTCTTGTCTTGTTCCATACACACCTGGTTTTCATTTCCTCAATCAATCTACTTGTAATTAACCCTCTGTTTCCCATCATGTTTTGTGTGTAATTGTTTCATGTTATTGTGGTGTTTTATTACGTGCTTTACTTTTGTTATGTTCCGTGTTTTGAGCGCGTTTGATTTAATGTAGTGATCTTGTTTTTGGAACTAAAATAAAAGTGCGCCTGTTTACATCACTCTACTCTCCTGCACCTGACATCGCCTCTAATACACCCGTTGACAGTTGGATGCATTTGTTTTGGTTGTGTTTTGGATTATGTTGCGCATAATAGAAATGAATGCCAAATAATGTATTGTGTCATTTTGGAGTAACTTTTATTGTTAATAAGAATGGAATAGGTTTCTGAACACTATTACATTAATGTGGATGCTACCATGATTGCTAAAAATCGTGAATTATTCGTGAATAAGGATGAGTGAGAAGGTTACAGACGCATACAGTAAATATCATACCCTCCAATGACTGCTAACCTCTGAGAGATTAGTATGTTTTGGATGCTTTGTACAAAATACAACCAAAAGAAACTGCAAATGCATTCAATAAGTTTGTAGTCAGGAGTGTATCAGCATGCCCCAACCATAACACACAACCAAACCACAGCCTATGTCAAAACAACAAAGACAGGAACAAATATTCAATATACAGTACACTCATTGAAAAACAAATGCAAGCTCTAGATTTTTAAATGATCTGAAATAATCAACGGATTTACTCATCTATTCAAGGGCCAAGCCAAAGCCCAGCTCAGCCTAGGTGGGACAAGCTCTGTCTAGGCATCACATACAGTTACATAGTGTCATAGACAATGTGTGTGAGAGAGAGATCGAGGAGGTCTGAGCTGAGCTTACCTGCAGTCTGCAGAGAGACAGAGCCAGCCAGAGCCCACAGAGACAGCAGCAGCACAGAGTCCATCCTTCCAGCCTAGACCCTGTTCTCAGCCGTTATGAGGGAGGCACACTGGGAAACAGAACACTTTGGGGAGAGGGGAACAAAAGGGAAAAGGAGGGAGAGAGAGGGAGGGATAAGGTAACAGCCCGGGAACACACATCTGGTTTGCGTTGAGTGTTTAGAACACTGGGGAAAATTCCATTGGAAGAGACCTTTCACCCATTTATGTTGATGGAGCTGAGAGAAGGGGGTCAAGAGGTCAAACAGAGCAGCTGACATTACAGTCTCCCACTCACACACATACACAGAAACACACACACATACACACACACACCTGTAATCAACAGGGTCTACTGATCAAAAAGTTACAGGTTCTATTATTACTACCTGAGCCAGATCACACACACAAACACACACACACACACACAAACACACACACACAATGATAAAGGTCCATAGACATCTGCTGATGTCATCTCTGTTGGACAGTTGTTTTTATTGAGTCACTTCAACAGTGTTACAATCAAAGAAAAACTATACAATTTTACAGTTACTACGATAGTCTTCTGTCTATATCCTCTTTTATTTTTAAAGGAAATACATATTTTGATAATAATGGAAACATTATTGTCATATCTTCTTATCATATATTATATGAGTGTTTATATTATATGAGTATTTATATTATATTAGTATTTGTATGATATGAGTATTTATATTATATGAGTATTTATATTATATTAGTATTTGTTGTAAGGGGTGCGTAACTGGTGGCAGGGAAGTCAGACGCAGGAGAGCAGAACTAGGTAATAGCCGGAGCAGTTTAATTCCAAAACCAAGGGCATCAAGAAAATAACAACTTGGGTACAAAACCCGACGCGCACCAGTCCACATGTGCACAAGCACTTACAACAAACAATACCACACAAAGACATAGGGGAAACAGAGGATTAAATACACAACACGTAATGAGGGAATGAAAACCAGGTGTGTGGGAAAACAAGCCAAAACAAATGGAATATGAAAAATGGATCTGCGATGGCTAGAAGACCGGTGACGTCGACCGCTGAACACCGCCCGAACAAGGAGAGGAACCGATTTCGGAAGAAGTCATGACATTTGTATTATATGAGTATTTGTATCATATTATTATTATTGTTATTATTATAACAAGTGACCACAAAGCACATCCATCCAAAACAATACGTGTTTAAGGGTGAAATATGATACATTTATGAATTATCTTGTTTTTATTTTTGGCCATAACCACAATGCCCCAGCACTGAACCATGCGTGTTTGGACTATCTGGCTTGATTACAGAAAGTTAGCTATGTGAAACTAAATGAAGTCTCATGGGGACTGCTGTTTCACCACATGACATTGTTGAGTTTTAGATCAATCTGTCAGGGGGCGACAGGACTTCCCATCAAGAATAAACAAGTTACAAGTTTCAAGTTTCACAGATGATTCGACACATGCACCGGATACAACAGGTGTAAAACAGTACAGGGAAAGGATTTCCCAACAGTGCAGTAATATCATTAATAAAGAAGTAGGATATAAGTTGAAAAAACACGAGAATGCAAATATATATATATATATATATACAGTCAGTGCGAGTACCTTATTCAGTGTGCAGGGGTACTGGAGTGGTTGAGGTGGGTTTAAACTTAAAAAGTGACTGGTAGCATGATATACATGTAGACAGGGCTGAAAAGTTACTGGTAGCAGGATAGACATGTATACAGGGCTGAAAAATGACTGGTAGCAGGATATGCATGTAAACAGGGCTGAAAAATGACTGGTAGCAGGATATGCATGTAAACAGGGCTGAAAAGTGACTGGTAGCAGGATATGCTGTAAACAGGGCTGAAAAGTGACTGGTAGCATGATATACATGTAAACAGTGCTGAAAAGTGACTGGTAGTAGGCTATACATGTAAACAGGGCTGAAAAGTGACTGGTAGCAGGCTATACATGTAAACAGGGCTGAAAAGTGACTGGTAGCAGGACATACATGTAAACAGTGCTGAAAAGTGACTGGTAGCAGGATATGCATGTAAACAGGGCTGAAATGTGACTGGTAGCAGGATATACATGTAAACAGGGCTGAAAAGTGACTGGTAGCAGGATATACATGTAAACAGGGCTGAAATGTGACTGGTGGCAGGACATACATGTAAACATGGCTGAAATGTGACTGGTAGAAGGATATGCATATAAACATGGCTGAAAAGTGACTGGTAGCAGGATATACATGTGAACAGGTCTGAAAAGTGATTGGTAGAAGGATATACATGTAGACAGGGCTAAAAAGTGACTGGTAGCAGGATATACAGGTTAACAGGGCTGAAAAGTGACGGGTAGTAGGATATGCATGTAAACAGGGCTGAAAAGTGACTGGTAGCAGGATGTGCATGTAAACAGGGCTGAAATGTGACTGGTGGCAGGACATACATGTAAACAGGGCTGAAATGTGACTGGTAGAAGGATATGCATGTAAACAAGGCTGAAAAGTGACTGGTAGCAGGATATACATGTAAACAGGGCTGAAAAGTGACTAGTAGCAGGATATACATGTAAACAGGGCTGAAAAGTGACTGGTAGCAGGATATACATGTGAACAGGGCTGAAAAGTGACTGGTAGCAGGATATACATGTGAACAGGTCTGAAAAGTGACTGGTAGAAGGATATACAGGTTAACAAGGCTGAAAAGTGACTGGTAGCATGATATACATGCAAACAGGGCTGAAAAGTGATTGGTAGCAGGATATACATGTAAACAGGGCTGAAAAGTGACTGGTAGCAGGATATACATGTAAACAGGGCTGAAAAGTGACTAGTAGCAGGATATACATGTAAACAGGGCTGAAAAGTGACTGGTAGCAGGATATACATGTGAACAGGGCTGAAAAGTGACTGGTAGCAGGATATACATGTGAACAGGTCTGAAAAGTGACTGGTAGAAGGATATACAGGTTAACAAGGCTGAAAAGTGACTGGTAGCATGATATACATGCAAACAGGGCTGAAAAGTGATTGGTAGCAGGATATACATGTAAACAGGGCTGAAAAGTGACTGGTAGCAGGATAGACATGTATACAGGGCTGAAAAGTGACTGGTAGCAGGATATACATGTAAACAGGGATGAAATGTGACTGGTAGCATGATATACATGTATACAGGGCTGAAAAGTGACTGGTAGCAGGATATGCATGTAAACAGGGCTGAAAAGTGACTGGTAGCATGATATACATGTAAACAGGGCTGGAAAGTGACTGGTAGCAGGATATACATGTAAACACGGCTGAAACGTGACTGGTAGCATGATATACAGGTAAACAGGGCTGACAAGTGACTGGTAGCAGGATATACATGTAAACAGGGCTGAAAAGTGACTAGTAGCAGGATATACATGTAAACAGGGCTGAAAAGTGACTGGTAGCAGGATATACATGTGAACAGGGCTGAAAAGTGACTGGTAGTAGGATATACATGTGAACAGGTCTGAAAAGTGACTGGTAGAAGGATATACATGTAGACAGGGCTGGAAAGTGACTGGTAGCAGGATATACATGTAAACAAGGCTGAAAAGTGACTGATAGCATGATATACATGCAAACAGGGCTGAAAAGTGATTGGTAGCAGGATATACATGTAAACAGGGCTGAAAAGTGACTGGTAGCAGGATAGACATGTATACAGGGCTGAAAAGTGACTGGTAGCAGGATATACATGTAAACAGGGCTGAAATGTGACTGGTAGCATGATATACATGTTTACAGGGCTGAAAAGTGACTGGTAGCAGGATATGCATGTAAACAGGGCTGAAAAGTGACTGGTAGCAGGATATGCATGTAAACAGGGCTGAAAAGTGACTGGTAGCATGATATACATGTAAACAGTGCTGAAAAGTGACTGGTAGTAGGCTATACATGTATACAGGGCTGAAAAGTTACTGGTAGCAGGATATACATGTAAACAGGGCTGAAATGTGACTGGTAGCATGATATACATGTATACAGGGCTGAAAAGTGACTGGGAGCAGGATATGCATGTAAACAGGGCTGAAAAGTGACTGGTAGCATGATATACATGTAAACAGGGCTGGAAAGTGACTGGTAGCAGGATATACATGTAAACACGGCTGAAACGTGACTGGTAGCATGATATACAGGTAAACAGGGCTGACAAGTGACTGGTAGCAGGATATACATGTAAACAGGGCTGAAAAGTGACTAGTAGCAGGATATACATGTAAACAGGGCTGAAAAGTGACTGGTAGCAGGATATACATGTGAACAGGGCTGAAAAGTGACTGGTAGCAGGATATACATGTGAACAGGTCTGAAAAGTGACTGGTAGAAGGATATACATGTAGACAGGGCTGGAAAGTGACTGGTAGCAGGATATACATGTAAACAAGGCTGAAAAGTGACTGATAGCATGATATACATGCAAACAGGGCTGAAAAGTGATTGGTAGCAGGATATACATGTAAACAGGGCTGAAAAGTGACTGGTAGCAGGATAGACATGTATACAGGGCTGAAAAGTGACTGGTAGCAGGATATACATGTAAACAGGGCTGAAATGTGACTGGTAGCATGATATACATGTATACAGGGCTGAAAAGTGACTGGTAGCAGGATATGCATGTAAACAGGGCTGAAAAGTGACTGGTAGCAGGATATGCATGTAAACAGGGCTGAAAAGTGACTGGTAGCATGATATACATGTAAACAGTGCTGAAAAGTGACTGGTAGTAGGCTATACATGTAAACAAGGCTGAAAAGTGACTGGTAGAAGGATATGCATATAAACATGGCTGAAAGTGACTGGTAGCAGGATATACATGTGAACAGGGCTGAAAAGTGACTGGTAGCATGATATACATGTGAACAGGTCTGAAAAGTGATTGGTAGAAGGATATACATGTAGACAGGGCTGAAAAGTGACTGGTAGCAGGATATACAGGTTAACAGGGCTGAAAAGTGACGGGTAGTAGGATATGCATGTAAACAGGGCTGAAAAGTGACTGGTAGCAGGATATGCATGTAAACAGGGCTGAAATGTGACTGGTGGCAGGACATACATGTAAACAGGGCTGAAATGTGACTGGTAGCATGATATACATGCAAACAGGGCTGAAAAGTGACTGGTAGCAGGATATACATGTAAACAGGGCTGAAAAGTGACTGGTAGCAGGATAGACATGTATACAGGGCTGAAAAGTGACTGGTAGCAGGATATACATGTAAACAGGGCTGAAATGTGACTGGTAGCATGATATACATGTATACAGGGTTGAAAAGTGTCTGGTAGCAGGATATGCATGTAAACAGGGCTGAAAAGTGACTGGTAGCGCAATATACATGTAAACAGGGCTGGAAAGTGACTCGTAGCAGGATATACATGTAAACAGGGCTGAAACGTGACTGGTAGCAGGATATACAGGTAAACAGGGCTGACAAGTGACTGGTAGCAGGATATACATGTAAACAGGGCTGAAAAGTGACGGGTAGCAGGATATGCATGTAAACAGGGCTGAAAAATGAATGATAGCAGGATATGCATGTAAACAGGGCTGAAATGTGACTGGTGGCAGGACATACATGTAAACAGGGCTGAAATGTGACTGGTAGCATGATATACATGTATACAGGGCTGAAAAGTGACTGGTAGCAGGATATGCATGTAAACAGGGCTGAAAAGTGACTGGTAGCAGGATATGCATGTAAACAGGGCTGAAAAGTGACTGGTAGCATGATATACATGTAAACAGTGCTGAAAAGTGACTGGTAGTAGGCTATACATGTATACAGGGCTGAAAAGTTACTGGTAGCAGGATATACATGTAAACAGGGCTGAAATGTGACTGGTAGCATGATATACATGTATACAGGGCTGAAAAGTGACTGGGAGCAGGATATGCATGTAAACAGGGCTGAAAAGTGACTGGTAGCATGATATACATGTAAACAGGGCTGGAAAGTGACTGGTAGCAGGATATACATGTAAACACGGCTGAAACGTGACTGGTAGCATGATATACAGGTAAACAGGGCTGACAAGTGACTGGTAGCAGGATATACATGTAAACAGGGCTGAAAAGTGACTAGTAGCAGGATATACATGTAAACAGGGCTGAAAAGTGACTGGTAGCAGGATATACATGTGAACAGGGCTGAAAAGTGACTGGTAGCAGGATATACATGTGAACAGGTCTGAAAAGTGACTGGTAGAAGGATATACATGTAGACAGGGCTGGAAAGTGACTGGTAGCAGGATATACATGTAAACAAGGCTGAAAAGTGACTGATAGCATGATATACATGCAAACAGGGCTGAAAAGTGATTGGTAGCAGGATATACATGTAAACAGGGCTGAAAAGTGACTGGTAGCAGGATAGACATGTATACAGGGCTGAAAAGTGACTGGTAGCAGGATATACATGTAAACAGGGCTGAAATGTGACTGGTAGCATGATATACATGTATACAGGGCTGAAAAGTGACTGGTAGCAGGATATGCATGTAAACAGGGCTGAAAAGTGACTGGTAGCAGGATATGCATGTAAACAGGGCTGAAAAGTGACTGGTAGCATGATATACATGTAAAAAGTGCTGAAAAGTGACTGGTAGTAGGCTATACATGTAAACAAGGCTGAAAAGTGACTGGTAGCAGGCTATACATGTAATCAGGGCTGAAAAGTGACTGGTAGCAGGACATACATGTAAACAGTGCTGTAAAGTGACTGGTAGCAGGATATGCATGTAAACAGGGCTGAAATGTGACTGGTGGCAGGATATGCATGTAAACAGGGCTGAAATGTGACTGGTGGCAGGACATACATGTAAACAGGGCTGAAATGTGACTGGTAGAAGGATATACATGTAAACAGGGCTGAAATGTGACTGGTAGAAGGATATGCATATAAACATGGCTGAAAGTGACTGGTAGCAGGATATACATGTGAACAGGGCTGAAAAGTGACTGGTAGCATGATATACATGTGAACAGGTCTGAAAAGTGATTGGTAGAAGGATATACATGTAGACAGGGCTGAAAAGTGACTGGTAGCAGGATATACAGGTTAACAGGGCTGAAAAGTGACGGGTAGTAGGATATGCATGTAAACAGGGCTGAAAAGTGACTGGTAGCAGGATATGCATGTAAACAGGGCTGAAATGTGACTGGTGGCAGGACATACATGTAAACAGGGCTGAAATGTGACTGGTAGCATGATATACATGCAAACAGGGCTGAAAAGTGACTGGTAGCAGGATATACATGTAAACAGGGCTGAAAAGTGACTGGTAGCAGGATAGACATGTATACAGGGCTGAAAAGTGACTGGTAGCAGGATATACATGTAAACAGGGCTGAAATGTGACTGGTAGCATGATATACATGTATACAGGGTTGAAAAGTGTCTGGTAGCAGGATATGCATGTAAACAGGGCTGAAAAGTGACTGGTAGCGCAATATACATGTAAACAGGGCTGGAAAGTGACTCGTAGCAGGATATACATGTAAACAGGGCTGAAACGTGACTGGTAGCAGGATATACAGGTAAACAGGGCTGACAAGTGACTGGTAGCAGGATATACATGTAAACAGGGCTGAAAAGTGACGGGTAGCAGGATATGCATGTAAACAGGGCTGAAAAATGACTGATAGCAGGATATGCATGTAAACAGGGCTGAAATGTGACTGGTGGCAGGACATACATGTAAACAGGGCTGAAATGTGACTGGTAGAAGGATATACATGTAAACAGGGCTGAAAAGTGACTGGTAGCAGGATATACATGTAAACAGGGCTGAAAAGTGACTGGTAGAAGGATATACTGTACAAGTAAACAGGGCTGAAAAGTGACTGGTAGCAGGATATGCATGTAAACAGGGCTGAAAAGTGACTGGTAGCATGATATACATGTAAAAAGTGCTGAAAAGTGACTGGTAGTAGGCTATACATGTAAACAAGGCTGAAAAGTGACTGGTAGCAGGCTATACATGTAATCAGGGCTGAAAAGTGACTGGTAGCAGGACATACATGTAAACAGTGCTGTAAAGTGACTGGTAGCAGGATATGCATGTAAACAGGGCTGAAATGTGACTGGTGGCAGGATATGCATGTAAACAGGGCTGAAATGTGACTGGTGGCAGGACATACATGTAAACAGGGCTGAAATGTGACTGGTAGAAGGATATACATGTAAACAGGGCTGAAATGTGACTGGTAGAAGGATATGCATATAAACATGGCTGAAAGTGACTGGTAGCAGGATATACATGTGAACAGGGCTGAAAAGTGACTGGTAGCATGATATACATGTGAACAGGTCTGAAAAGTGATTGGTAGAAGGATATACATGTAGACAGGGCTGAAAAGTGACTGGTAGCAGGATATACAGGTTAACAGGGCTGAAAAGTGACGGGTAGTAGGATATGCATGTAAACAGGGCTGAAAAGTGACTGGTAGCAGGATATGCATGTAAACAGGGCTGAAATGTGACTGGTGGCAGGACATACATGTAAACAGGGCTGAAATGTGACTGGTATCATGATATACATGCAAACAGGGCTGAAAGGTGACTGGTAGCAGGATATACATGTAAACAGGGCTGAAAAGTGACTGGTAGCAGGATAGACATGTATACAGGGCTGAAAAGTGACTGGTAGCAGGATATACATGTAAACAGGGCTGAAATGTGACTGGTAGCATGATATACATGTATACAGGGTTGAAAAGTGTCTGGTAGCAGGATATGCATGTAAACAGGGCTGAAAAGTGACTGGTAGCGCAATATACATGTAAACAGGGCTGGAAAGTGACTCGTAGCAGGATATACATGTAAACAGGGCTGAAACGTGACTGGTAGCAGGATATACAGGTAAACAGGGCTGACAAGTGACTGGTAGCAGGATATACATGTAAACAGGGCTGAAAAGTGACGGGTAGCAGGATATGCATGTAAACAGGGCTGAAAAATGACTGATAGCAGGATATGCATGTAAACAGGGCTGAAATGTGACTGGTGGCAGGACATACATGTAAACAGGGCTGAAATGTGACTGGTAGAAGGATATACATGTAAACAGGGCTGAAAAGTGACTGGTAGCAGGATATACATGTAAACAGGGCTGAAAAGTGACTGGTAGCAGGATATACTGTACAAGTAAACAGGGCTGAAAAGTGACTGGTAGCAGGACATACATGTAAACAGGGCTGAAAAGTGACTGGTAGCAGGATATGCATGTAAACAGGGCTGAAAAGTGACTGGTAGCAGGATATGCATGTAAACAGGGCTGAAAAGTGACTGGTAGCAGAATATACATGTAAACAGGGCTGAAATGTGACTGGTAGAAGGATATATATATAAACATGGCTGAAAAGTGACTGGTAGCAGAATATACATGTAAACTGGGCTGAAAAGTGACTGGTAGCAGGATATGCATGTAAACAGGGCTGAAATGTGACTGGTAGCAGGATATACATGTAAACAGGGATGAAAAGTGACTTGTAGCAGGATATACATGTAAACAGGGCTGAAAAGTGACTGGTAGCAGGATATACATGTAAACAGTGCTGAAAAGTGACTGGTAGCAGGATATGCATGTAAAAAGGGCTGAAAAGTGACTGGTAGCAGGATATGCATGTAAACAGGGCTGAATGTGACTGGTAGCAGGATATACATGTAAACAGGGCTGAAAAGTGACTGGTAGAAGAATATACATTTAAACAGGGCTGAAATGTGACTGGTAGCAGGATATATATTTAAACAGGGTTGAAAAGTGACTGGTAGAAGGATATACTGTACAAGTAAACAGGGCTGAAAAGTGACTGGTAGCAGGACATACATGTAAACAGGGCTGAAAAGTGACTGGTAGCAGGATATGCATTTAAACCGGGCTGAAATGTGACTGGTAGCAGAATATACATGTAAACAGGGCTTAAATGTGACTGGTAGAAGGATATATACATAAAAATGGCTGAAAAGTGACTGGTAGCAGGATATACATGTAAACAGGGCTGAAAAGTGACTGGTAGCAGGATATGCATGTAAACAGGGCTGAAATGTGACTGGTAGCATGATATACATGTATACAGGGCTGAAAAGTGACTGGTAGCAGGATATGCATGTAAACAGGGCTGAAAAGTGACTGGTAGCAGGATATGCATGTAAACAGGGCTGAAAAGTGACTGGTAGCATGATATACATGTAAACAGTGCTGAAAAGTGACTGGTAGTAGGCTATACATGTATACAGGGCTGAAAAGTTACTGGTAGCAGGATATACATGTAAACAGGGCTGAAATGTGACTGGTAGCATGATATACATGTATACAGGGCTGAAAAGTGACTGGGAGCAGGATATGCATGTAAACAGGGCTGAAAAGTGACTGGTAGCATGATATACATGTAAACAGGGCTGGAAAGTGACTGGTAGCAGGATATACATGTAAACACGGCTGAAACGTGACTGGTAGCATGATATACAGGTAAACAGGGCTGACAAGTGACTGGTAGCAGGATATACATGTAAACAGGGCTGAAAAGTGACTAGTAGCAGGATATACATGTAAACAGGGCTGAAAAGTGACTGGTAGCAGGATATACATGTGAACAGGGCTGAAAAGTGACTGGTAGCAGGATATACATGTGAACAGGTCTGAAAAGTGACTGGTAGAAGGATATACATGTAGACAGGGCTGGAAAGTGACTGGTAGCAGGATATACATGTAAACAAGGCTGAAAAGTGACTGATAGCATGATATACATGCAAACAGGGCTGAAAAGTGATTGGTAGCAGGATATACATGTAAACAGGGCTGAAAAGTGACTGGTAGCAGGATAGACATGTATACAGGGCTGAAAAGTGACTGGTAGCAGGATATACATGTAAACAGGGCTGAAAAGTGACGGGTAGCAGGATATGCATGTAAACAGGGCTGAAAAATGACTGATAGCAGGATATGCATGTAAACAGGGCTGAAAAGTGACTGGTAGCGCAATATACATGTAAACAGGGCTGGAAAGTGACTCGTAGCAGGATATACATGTAAACAGGGCTGAAACGTGACTGGTAGCAGGATATACAGGTAAACAGGGCTGACAAGTGACTGGTAGCAGGATATACATGTAAACAGGGCTGAAAAGTGACGGGTAGCAGGATATGCATGTAAACAGGGCTGAAAAATGACTGATAGCAGGATATGCATGTAAACAGGGCTGAAATGTGACTGGTGGCAGGACATACATGTAAACAGGGCTGAAATGTGACTGGTAGAAGGATATACATGTAAACAGGGCTGAAAAGTGACTGGTAGCAGGATATACATGTAAACAGGGCTGAAAAGTGACTGGTAGAAGGATATACTGTACAAGTAAACAGGGCTGAAAAGTGACTGGTAGCAGGATATGCATGTAAACAGGGCTGAAAAGTGACTGGTAGCATGATATACATGTAAAAAGTGCTGAAAAGTGACTGGTAGTAGGCTATACATGTAAACAAGGCTGAAAAGTGACTGGTAGCAGGCTATACATGTAATCAGGGCTGAAAAGTGACTGGTAGCAGGACATACATGTAAACAGTGCTGTAAAGTGACTGGTAGCAGGATATGCATGTAAACAGGGCTGAAATGTGACTGGTGGCAGGATATGCATGTAAACAGGGCTGAAATGTGACTGGTGGCAGGACATACATGTAAACAGGGCTGAAATGTGACTGGTAGAAGGATATACATGTAAACAGGGCTGAAATGTGACTGGTAGAAGGATATGCATATAAACATGGCTGAAAGTGACTGGTAGCAGGATATACATGTGAACAGGGCTGAAAAGTGACTGGTAGCATGATATACATGTGAACAGGTCTGAAAAGTGATTGGTAGAAGGATATACATGTAGACAGGGCTGAAAAGTGACTGGTAGCAGGATATACAGGTTAACAGGGCTGAAAAGTGACGGGTAGTAGGATATGCATGTAAACAGGGCTGAAAAGTGACTGGTAGCAGGATATGCATGTAAACAGGGCTGAAATGTGACTGGTGGCAGGACATACATGTAAACAGGGCTGAAATGTGACTGGTATCATGATATACATGCAAACAGGGCTGAAAGGTGACTGGTAGCAGGATATACATGTAAACAGGGCTGAAAAGTGACTGGTAGCAGGATAGACATGTATACAGGGCTGAAAAGTGACTGGTAGCAGGATATACATGTAAACAGGGCTGAAATGTGACTGGTAGCATGATATACATGTATACAGGGTTGAAAAGTGTCTGGTAGCAGGATATGCATGTAAACAGGGCTGAAAAGTGACTGGTAGCGCAATATACATGTAAACAGGGCTGGAAAGTGACTCGTAGCAGGATATACATGTAAACAGGGCTGAAACGTGACTGGTAGCAGGATATACAGGTAAACAGGGCTGACAAGTGACTGGTAGCAGGATATACATGTAAACAGGGCTGAAAAGTGACGGGTAGCAGGATATGCATGTAAACAGGGCTGAAAAATGACTGATAGCAGGATATGCATGTAAACAGGGCTGAAATGTGACTGGTGGCAGGACATACATGTAAACAGGGCTGAAATGTGACTGGTAGAAGGATATACATGTAAACAGGGCTGAAAAGTGACTGGTAGCAGGATATACATGTAAACAGGGCTGAAAAGTGACTGGTAGCAGGATATACTGTACAAGTAAACAGGGCTGAAAAGTGACTGGTAGCAGGACATACATGTAAACAGGGCTGAAAAGTGACTGGTAGCAGGATATGCATGTAAACAGGGCTGAAAAGTGACTGGTAGCAGGATATGCATGTAAACAGGGCTGAAAAGTGACTGGTAGCAGAATATACATGTAAACAGGGCTGAAATGTGACTGGTAGAAGGATATATATATAAACATGGCTGAAAAGTGACTGGTAGCAGAATATACATGTAAACTGGGCTGAAAAGTGACTGGTAGCAGGATATGCATGTAAACAGGGCTGAAATGTGACTGGTAGCAGGATATACATGTAAACAGGGATGAAAAGTGACTTGTAGCAGGATATACATGTAAACAGGGCTGAAAAGTGACTGGTAGCAGGATATACATGTAAACAGTGCTGAAAAGTGACTGGTAGCAGGATATGCATGTAAAAAGGGCTGAAAAGTGACTGGTAGCAGGATATGCATGTAAACAGGGCTGAATGTGACTGGTAGCAGGATATACATGTAAACAGGGCTGAAAAGTGACTGGTAGAAGAATATACATTTAAACAGGGCTGAAATGTGACTGGTAGCAGGATATATATTTAAACAGGGTTGAAAAGTGACTGGTAGAAGGATATACTGTACAAGTAAACAGGGCTGAAAAGTGACTGGTAGCAGGACATACATGTAAACAGGGCTGAAAAGTGACTGGTAGCAGGATATGCATTTAAACCGGGCTGAAATGTGACTGGTAGCAGAATATACATGTAAACAGGGCTTAAATGTGACTGGTAGAAGGATATATACATAAAAATGGCTGAAAAGTGACTGGTAGCAGGATATACATGTAAACAGGGCTGAAAAGTGACTGGTAGCAGGATATGCATGTAAACAGGGCTGAAATGTGACTGGTAGCATGATATACATGTATACAGGGCTGAAAAGTGACTGGTAGCAGGATATGCATGTAAACAGGGCTGAAAAGTGACTGGTAGCAGGATATGCATGTAAACAGGGCTGAAAAGTGACTGGTAGCATGATATACATGTAAACAGTGCTGAAAAGTGACTGGTAGTAGGCTATACATGTATACAGGGCTGAAAAGTTACTGGTAGCAGGATATACATGTAAACAGGGCTGAAATGTGACTGGTAGCATGATATACATGTATACAGGGCTGAAAAGTGACTGGGAGCAGGATATGCATGTAAACAGGGCTGAAAAGTGACTGGTAGCATGATATACATGTAAACAGGGCTGGAAAGTGACTGGTAGCAGGATATACATGTAAACACGGCTGAAACGTGACTGGTAGCATGATATACAGGTAAACAGGGCTGACAAGTGACTGGTAGCAGGATATACATGTAAACAGGGCTGAAAAGTGACTAGTAGCAGGATATACATGTAAACAGGGCTGAAAAGTGACTGGTAGCAGGATATACATGTGAACAGGGCTGAAAAGTGACTGGTAGCAGGATATACATGTGAACAGGTCTGAAAAGTGACTGGTAGAAGGATATACATGTAGACAGGGCTGGAAAGTGACTGGTAGCAGGATATACATGTAAACAAGGCTGAAAAGTGACTGATAGCATGATATACATGCAAACAGGGCTGAAAAGTGATTGGTAGCAGGATATACATGTAAACAGGGCTGAAAAGTGACTGGTAGCAGGATAGACATGTATACAGGGCTGAAAAGTGACTGGTAGCAGGATATACATGTAAACAGGGCTGAAATGTGACTGGTAGCATGATATACATGTATACAGGGCTGAAAAGTGACTGGTAGCAGGATATGCATGTAAACAGGGCTGAAAAGTGACTGGTAGCAGGATATGCATGTAAACAGGGCTGAAAAGTGACTGGTAGCATGATATACATGTAAAAAGTGCTGAAAAGTGACTGGTAGTAGGCTATACATGTAAACAAGGCTGAAAAGTGACTGGTAGCAGGCTATACATGTAATCAGGGCTGAAAAGTGACTGGTAGCAGGACATACATGTAAACAGTGCTGTAAAGTGACTGGTAGCAGGATATGCATGTAAACAGGGCTGAAATGTGACTGGTGGCAGGATATGCATGTAAACAGGGCTGAAATGTGACTGGTGGCAGGACATACATGTAAACAGGGCTGAAATGTGACTGGTAGAAGGATATACATGTAAACAGGGCTGAAATGTGACTGGTAGAAGGATATGCATATAAACATGGCTGAAAGTGACTGGTAGCAGGATATACATGTGAACAGGGCTGAAAAGTGACTGGTAGCATGATATACATGTGAACAGGTCTGAAAAGTGATTGGTAGAAGGATATACATGTAGACAGGGCTGAAAAGTGACTGGTAGCAGGATATACAGGTTAACAGGGCTGAAAAGTGACGGGTAGTAGGATATGCATGTAAACAGGGCTGAAAAGTGACTGGTAGCAGGATATGCATGTAAACAGGGCTGAAATGTGACTGGTGGCAGGACATACATGTAAACAGGGCTGAAATGTGACTGGTAGCATGATATACATGCAAACAGGGCTGAAAAGTGACTGGTAGCAGGATATACATGTAAACAGGGCTGAAAAGTGACTGGTAGCAGGATAGACATGTATACAGGGCTGAAAAGTGACTGGTAGCAGGATATACATGTAAACAGGGCTGAAATGTGACTGGTAGCATGATATACATGTATACAGGGTTGAAAAGTGTCTGGTAGCAGGATATGCATGTAAACAGGGCTGAAAAGTGACTGGTAGCGCAATATACATGTAAACAGGGCTGGAAAGTGACTCGTAGCAGGATATACATGTAAACAGGGCTGAAACGTGACTGGTAGCAGGATATACAGGTAAACAGGGCTGACAAGTGACTGGTAGCAGGATATACATGTAAACAGGGCTGAAAAGTGACGGGTAGCAGGATATGCATGTAAACAGGGCTGAAAAATGACTGATAGCAGGATATGCATGTAAACAGGGCTGAAATGTGACTGGTGGCAGGACATACATGTAAACAGGGCTGAAATGTGACTGGTAGAAGGATATACATGTAAACAGGGCTGAAAAGTGACTGGTAGCAGGATATACATGTAAACAGGGCTGAAAAGTGACTGGTAGAAGGATATACTGTACAAGTAAACAGGGCTGAAAAGTGACTGGTAGCAGGATATGCATGTAAACAGGGCTGAAAAGTGACTGGTAGCATGATATACATGTAAAAAGTGCTGAAAAGTGACTGGTAGTAGGCTATACATGTAAACAAGGCTGAAAAGTGACTGGTAGCAGGCTATACATGTAATCAGGGCTGAAAAGTGACTGGTAGCAGGACATACATGTAAACAGTGCTGTAAAGTGACTGGTAGCAGGATATGCATGTAAACAGGGCTGAAATGTGACTGGTGGCAGGATATGCATGTAAACAGGGCTGAAATGTGACTGGTGGCAGGACATACATGTAAACAGGGCTGAAATGTGACTGGTAGAAGGATATACATGTAAACAGGGCTGAAATGTGACTGGTAGAAGGATATGCATATAAACATGGCTGAAAGTGACTGGTAGCAGGATATACATGTGAACAGGGCTGAAAAGTGACTGGTAGCATGATATACATGTGAACAGGTCTGAAAAGTGATTGGTAGAAGGATATACATGTAGACAGGGCTGAAAAGTGACTGGTAGCAGGATATACAGGTTAACAGGGCTGAAAAGTGACGGGTAGTAGGATATGCATGTAAACAGGGCTGAAAAGTGACTGGTAGCAGGATATGCATGTAAACAGGGCTGAAATGTGACTGGTGGCAGGACATACATGTAAACAGGGCTGAAATGTGACTGGTATCATGATATACATGCAAACAGGGCTGAAAGGTGACTGGTAGCAGGATATACATGTAAACAGGGCTGAAAAGTGACTGGTAGCAGGATAGACATGTATACAGGGCTGAAAAGTGACTGGTAGCAGGATATACATGTAAACAGGGCTGAAATGTGACTGGTAGCATGATATACATGTATACAGGGTTGAAAAGTGTCTGGTAGCAGGATATGCATGTAAACAGGGCTGAAAAGTGACTGGTAGCGCAATATACATGTAAACAGGGCTGGAAAGTGACTCGTAGCAGGATATACATGTAAACAGGGCTGAAACGTGACTGGTAGCAGGATATACAGGTAAACAGGGCTGACAAGTGACTGGTAGCAGGATATACATGTAAACAGGGCTGAAAAGTGACGGGTAGCAGGATATGCATGTAAACAGGGCTGAAAAATGACTGATAGCAGGATATGCATGTAAACAGGGCTGAAATGTGACTGGTGGCAGGACATACATGTAAACAGGGCTGAAATGTGACTGGTAGAAGGATATACATGTAAACAGGGCTGAAAAGTGACTGGTAGCAGGATATACATGTAAACAGGGCTGAAAAGTGACTGGTAGCAGGATATACTGTACAAGTAAACAGGGCTGAAAAGTGACTGGTAGCAGGACATACATGTAAACAGGGCTGAAAAGTGACTGGTAGCAGGATATGCATGTAAACAGGGCTGAAAAGTGACTGGTAGCAGGATATGCATGTAAACAGGGCTGAAAAGTGACTGGTAGCAGAATATACATGTAAACAGGGCTGAAATGTGACTGGTAGAAGGATATATATATAAACATGGCTGAAAAGTGACTGGTAGCAGAATATACATGTAAACTGGGCTGAAAAGTGACTGGTAGCAGGATATGCATGTAAACAGGGCTGAAATGTGACTGGTAGCAGGATATACATGTAAACAGGGATGAAAAGTGACTTGTAGCAGGATATACATGTAAACAGGGCTGAAAAGTGACTGGTAGCAGGATATACATGTAAACAGTGCTGAAAAGTGACTGGTAGCAGGATATGCATGTAAAAAGGGCTGAAAAGTGACTGGTAGCAGGATATGCATGTAAACAGGGCTGAATGTGACTGGTAGCAGGATATACATGTAAACAGGGCTGAAAAGTGACTGGTAGAAGAATATACATTTAAACAGGGCTGAAATGTGACTGGTAGCAGGATATATATTTAAACAGGGTTGAAAAGTGACTGGTAGCAGGATATACATGTGAACAGGGCTGAAAAGTGACTGGTAGCATGATATACATGTGAACAGGTCTGAAAAGTGATTGGTAGAAGGATATACATGTAGACAGGGCTGAAAAGTGACTGGTAGCAGGATATACAGGTTAACAGGGCTGAAAAGTGACGGGTAGTAGGATATGCATGTAAACAGGGCTGAAAAGTGACTGGTAGCAGGATATGCATGTAAACAGGGCTGAAATGTGACTGGTGGCAGGACATACATGTAAACAGGGCTGAAATGTGACTGGTAGCATGATATACATGCAAACAGGGCTGAAAAGTGACTGGTAGCAGGATATACATGTAAACAGGGCTGAAAAGTGACTGGTAGCAGGATAGACATGTATACAGGGCTGAAAAGTGACTGGTAGCAGGATATACATGTAAACAGGGCTGAAATGTGACTGGTAGCATGATATACATGTATACAGGGTTGAAAAGTGTCTGGTAGCAGGATATGCATGTAAACAGGGCTGAAAAGTGACTGGTAGCGCAATATACATGTAAACAGGGCTGGAAAGTGACTCGTAGCAGGATATACATGTAAACAGGGCTGAAACGTGACTGGTAGCAGGATATACAGGTAAACAGGGCTGACAAGTGACTGGTAGCAGGATATACATGTAAACAGGGCTGAAAAGTGACGGGTAGCAGGATATGCATGTAAACAGGGCTGAAAAATGACTGATAGCAGGATATGCATGTAAACAGGGCTGAAATGTGACTGGTGGCAGGACATACATGTAAACAGGGCTGAAATGTGACTGGTAGAAGGATATACATGTAAACAGGGCTGAAAAGTGACTGGTAGCAGGATATACATGTAAACAGGGCTGAAAAGTGACTGGTAGAAGGATATACTGTACAAGTAAACAGGGCTGAAAAGTGACTGGTAGCAGGATATGCATGTAAACAGGGCTGAAAAGTGACTGGTAGCATGATATACATGTAAAAAGTGCTGAAAAGTGACTGGTAGTAGGCTATACATGTAAACAAGGCTGAAAAGTGACTGGTAGCAGGCTATACATGTAATCAGGGCTGAAAAGTGACTGGTAGCAGGACATACATGTAAACAGTGCTGTAAAGTGACTGGTAGCAGGATATGCATGTAAACAGGGCTGAAATGTGACTGGTGGCAGGATATGCATGTAAACAGGGCTGAAATGTGACTGGTGGCAGGACATACATGTAAACAGGGCTGAAATGTGACTGGTAGAAGGATATACATGTAAACAGGGCTGAAATGTGACTGGTAGAAGGATATGCATATAAACATGGCTGAAAGTGACTGGTAGCAGGATATACATGTGAACAGGGCTGAAAAGTGACTGGTAGCATGATATACATGTGAACAGGTCTGAAAAGTGATTGGTAGAAGGATATACATGTAGACAGGGCTGAAAAGTGACTGGTAGCAGGATATACAGGTTAACAGGGCTGAAAAGTGACGGGTAGTAGGATATGCATGTAAACAGGGCTGAAAAGTGACTGGTAGCAGGATATGCATGTAAACAGGGCTGAAATGTGACTGGTGGCAGGACATACATGTAAACAGGGCTGAAATGTGACTGGTATCATGATATACATGCAAACAGGGCTGAAAGGTGACTGGTAGCAGGATATACATGTAAACAGGGCTGAAAAGTGACTGGTAGCAGGATAGACATGTATACAGGGCTGAAAAGTGACTGGTAGCAGGATATACATGTAAACAGGGCTGAAATGTGACTGGTAGCATGATATACATGTATACAGGGTTGAAAAGTGTCTGGTAGCAGGATATGCATGTAAACAGGGCTGAAAAGTGACTGGTAGCGCAATATACATGTAAACAGGGCTGGAAAGTGACTCGTAGCAGGATATACATGTAAACAGGGCTGAAACGTGACTGGTAGCAGGATATACAGGTAAACAGGGCTGACAAGTGACTGGTAGCAGGATATACATGTAAACAGGGCTGAAAAGTGACGGGTAGCAGGATATGCATGTAAACAGGGCTGAAAAATGACTGATAGCAGGATATGCATGTAAACAGGGCTGAAATGTGACTGGTGGCAGGACATACATGTAAACAGGGCTGAAATGTGACTGGTAGAAGGATATACATGTAAACAGGGCTGAAAAGTGACTGGTAGCAGGATATACATGTAAACAGGGCTGAAAAGTGACTGGTAGCAGGATATACTGTACAAGTAAACAGGGCTGAAAAGTGACTGGTAGCAGGACATACATGTAAACAGGGCTGAAAAGTGACTGGTAGCAGGATATGCATGTAAACAGGGCTGAAAAGTGACTGGTAGCAGGATATGCATGTAAACAGGGCTGAAAAGTGACTGGTAGCAGAATATACATGTAAACAGGGCTGAAATGTGACTGGTAGAAGGATATATATATAAACATGGCTGAAAAGTGACTGGTAGCAGAATATACATGTAAACTGGGCTGAAAAGTGACTGGTAGCAGGATATGCATGTAAACAGGGCTGAAATGTGACTGGTAGCAGGATATACATGTAAACAGGGATGAAAAGTGACTTGTAGCAGGATATACATGTAAACAGGGCTGAAAAGTGACTGGTAGCAGGATATACATGTAAACAGTGCTGAAAAGTGACTGGTAGCAGGATATGCATGTAAAAAGGGCTGAAAAGTGACTGGTAGCAGGATATGCATGTAAACAGGGCTGAATGTGACTGGTAGCAGGATATACATGTAAACAGGGCTGAAAAGTGACTGGTAGAAGAATATACATTTAAACAGGGCTGAAATGTGACTGGTAGCAGGATATATATTTAAACAGGGTTGAAAAGTGACTGGTAGAAGGATATACTGTACAAGTAAACAGGGCTGAAAAGTGACTGGTAGCAGGACATACATGTAAACAGGGCTGAAAAGTGACTGGTAGCAGGATATGCATTTAAACCGGGCTGAAATGTGACTGGTAGCAGAATATACATGTAAACAGGGCTTAAATGTGACTGGTAGAAGGATATATACATAAAAATGGCTGAAAAGTGACTGGTAGCAGGATATACATGTAAACAGGGCTGAAAAGTGACTGGTAGCAGGATATGCATGTAAACAGGGCTGAAATGTGACTGGTAGCAGGATATACATGTAAACAGGGCTGAAAAGTGACTGGTAGCAGGATATACATATAAACATGGCTGAAAAGTGACTGGTAGCAGGATATACATGTAAACAGGGCTGAAAGTGACTGGTAGCAGGATATACACGTAAACAAGGCTGAAAAGTGACTGGTAGCATGATATACATGTAAACAGGGCTGAAAAGTGACTGGTAGCATGATATACATGTAAACAGGGCTGACATGTGACTGGTAGCAGGATATACATTTAAACAGGGCTGAAAAGTGACTAGTAGTAGGATATACATTTAAACAGGGCTGAAATGTGACTGGTAGCAGGATATACATGTGAACAGGGCTGAAAAGTGACTGGTAGCAGGATATACATGTGAACAGGGCTGAAATGTGACTGGTAGCAGGATATACATGTATACATGTAAACAGGGCTGAAAAGTGACTGGTAGCAGGATATACATGTAAACAGGGCTGAAAAGTGACTAGTAGCAGGATAGACATGTAAACAGGGCTGACAAGTGACTAGTAGCAGGATAGACATGTAAACAGGGCTGAAAAGTGACTGGTAGCAGGATATGCATGTAAACAGGGCTGAAAAGTGACTAGTAGTAGGATATACATTTAAACAGGGCTGAAAAGTGACTGGTAGCAGGATAGACATGTAAACAGGGCTGAAAAGTGACTGGTAGCAGGATATACATTTAAACAGGGCTGAAAAGTGACTGGTAGCAGGATAGACATGTAAACAGGGCTGAAAAGTGACTGGTAGCAGGATATGCATGTAAACAGGGATGAAAAGTGACTTGTAGCAGGATATACATGTAAACAGGGCTGAAAAGTGACTGGTAGCATGATATACATGTAAACAGTGCTGAAAAGTGACTGGTAGCAGGATATACATGTAAACAGGGCTGAAAAGTGACTGGTAGCAGGATAGACATGTAAACAGGGCTGAAAAGTGACTGCTATTAGGATATGCATGTAAACAGGGCTGAAATGTGACTGGTAGCAGGACATACATGTAAACAGGGCTGAAAAGTGACTGGTAGAAGGATATACATATAAACATGGCTGAAAAGTGACTGGTAGCAGGATATACATGTAAACAGGGCTGAAAAGTGACTGGTAGCAGGATATACATGTGAACTATGGCTGAAAAGTGACTGGTAGCAGGACATACATGTAAACAGGGCTGAAATGTGACTGGTAGAAGGATATACATGCAAACAGGGCTGAAAAGTGACTGGTAGCAGGATATACATGCAAACAGGGCTGAAAAGTGATTGGTAGCAGGATATACATGTATACATGTAAACAGGGCTGAAATGTGACTGGTAGAAGGATATACATGTAAACAGGGCTGAAATGTGACTGGTAGCTGGATACACATGTAAACATGGCTGAAATGTGACTGGTATCAAGATATACATGTAAACAGGGCTGAAAAGTGACTGGTAGCATGATATACATGTAGACAGGGCTGAAAAGTGACTGTTAGCAGGATATACATGTAAACATGGCTGAAATGTGACTGGTATCAAGATATACATGTAAACAGGGCTGAAAAGTGACTGGTAGCATGATATTGCCTCCCGGGTGGTGCAGTTGTCTAGGACACAGCATCGCAGTGCTAGCTGCGCCACCAGAGTCTCTGGGTTCGCGCCCAGGCTCTGTCGCAGCCGGCCGCAACCGGGAGGTCCGTGGGGCGACGCACAATTGGCATAACGTCGTCCGGGTTAGGGAGGGTTTGGCCGGTAGGGATATCCTTGTCTCAGTATGTAAAAATGTAATAAAAATGTATTCACTCTACTGTAAGTCGCTCTGGATAAGAGCGTCTGCTAAATGACTAAAATGTAAATGTAAATATACATGTAGACAGGGCTGAAAGGTGACTGGTAACAGGATAAATAGATAAATACTAATGTTAATGGCAATCAATAACCAATGAACACCAGCATAATGGTTGTAATACATCTAATCAATAATAATTTTAGCAGCAGTGTAGGTGTGTAGTTGTTAGACATTTAACAGTCTTATGGCCAGGGGGTAGAAAGCTGTTTAGGAGTCTGTTGGTCTGGGCCTTGATGCACTGGTACCATCTGCCAAACCTGAGCATGGAGAACAGCCCATGTCTCAGGTGGCTGGAGTCTTTGACCATTTTTTGGGCTTTTCTCAGACAGATAGTGTACGTCCTGGATGGCTGGGAGCTCACCCCCAGTAACGTGTTGGGCCGTCTGCACCACCCTCTGTAGGGCCTTCCGGTTGAGGGCGGTGCAGTTGCCATACCAGACGGTTCTACAACCAGTTAGAATGCTCTCGATGGTGCAGCTGTAAAAGTTCCTTGCGATCTGAGGGGCCATGCCAAATCCTTTCAGCCTCCTGAGGGAGAATAGGCACTGCAGTGTTAAGTCCTCAGTGATGTGGACAAAGAGGAACTTGAAGCTCTTGAACCTGTCCACTACAGCCCTGTTGTTGTGGGTGGCCCCCCTGTTCCCTATAGTCCACGAACAACTCCTTGGTCTTGCTGATGTTGAGGGAGAGGTTGTTGTCCTGGCAGCGTGTCCTGACGGTCAGTGTGGCGGAGGTGTTGTTACCTACCTTCACCCCCTGAGGGTGGCCCGTCAGGAATTCCAGGAGCCAGTTGCAGAGGGAGGTGTTCAGTCCCAGGGACCAAAGTTTGGTGACGAGGGCACTATGGTGTTGAACACTAAGCTGTTGTCGATTAACACCCAGAAGGGAGAGGGCAGTGTGGAGTACACCTGAAATTGCATCGTCGGTAGATCTGTTGAGGTGGTATGCAAATTGGAGTGGGTCTGTAGGGTGACTGGGATGATGGAGTTGATGTGTGCCATGATCAGCCTTTCAAAGCACTTTATGATTACAAACAATTCCATTAACAATGATCAAATAGTTGCTTTAAGCCACAAACATTTAGTTCATGGAGTTCCACCTAAAAACACAATCACCCACACCCACACCCATACACACTCATACACATACACATACCCACACCCGTACACATACACACACCCACACCCACACCCATACACACTCATACACATACACACACCCACACTCATACACATACACACACCCACACCCATACACATACACACACCCACACTCATACACATACACACACCCACACACACCCACACTCATACACATACAAACACCCACACCCATACACATACACACACCCACACTCATAAACATACACACACCCACACTCATACACACCCACACACCCACACCCATACACATACACACACCCACACTCATACACATACACACACCCACACACACACACATACACACACCCACACCCATACACATACACACACCCACACCCATACACATACACACACCCACACCCACACCCATACACACTCATACACATACACATACACACACCCATACACATACACACACCCACACCCACACCCATACACACTCATACACATACACACACCCACACTCATACACATACACACACCCACACTCATACACACACCCACACCCATACACACTCATACACATACACACACCCACACTCATACACATACACACACCCACACTCATACACACACCCACACCCATACACACTCATACACATACACACACCCACACTCATACACATACACACACCCACACTCATACACATACACACACCCACACTCATACACACACCCACACCCATACACACACACCCACACACACACACATACACATACACACACCCACACTCATACACATACACACACCCACACCCATACACATACACACACCCACACTCATACACATACACACACCCACACACATATACATACACACACCCACACCCATACACACACCCACACCCATACACATACACACACCCACACCCACACCCATACACACACGCACACCCATACACACACCCACACCCATACACACACCCACACCCATACACACACCCACACTCACACCCATACACACACCCACACACATACACACACCCACACCCACACCCATACACACACCCACACCCATACACACCCACACCCATACACACACCCATACACATACACACACCCACACCCACACCCATACACACACCCACACCCATACACACACCCATACACACACCCAAACCCATACACACACCCACAACCATACACATACACACACCCACACCCACACCCATACACACACCCACACCCATACACACACCCACACCCATACACATACACACACCCACACCCATACACACACCCACACCCATACACACACCCACACCCATACACACACCCACACCCATACACACACCCACACTCACACCCATACACACACCCACACCCATACACACACCCACACTCATACACATACACATACACACACACACAGCCATGCACACACCCACACTCATACACATACACACACCCACACCCATACACACACCCACACTCATACACATACACACACCCACACTCATACACATACACATACACACACCCACACCCATACACACACCCACACCCATACACACACCCACACCCATACACACACCCACACTCACACCCATACACACACCCACACCCATACACACACCCACACTCATACACATACACATACACACACACACAGCCATGCACACACCCACACTCATACACATACACACACCCACACTCATACACATACACACACCCACACCCATACACACACCCACACTCATACACATACACACACCCACATACACACACCCACACCCATACACATACACACACCCACACCCATACACACACCCACACTCATACACATACACACACCCACATACACACACCCACACCCATACACATACACACACCCACACTCATACACATACACACACCCACACTCATACACATACACACACCCACACTCATACACATACACACACCCACACTCATACACACACCCACACCCACACCCATACACACACCCACACCCATACACATACACACACCCACACTCATACACATACACACACCCACACCCATACACATACACACACCCACACTCATACACATACACACACCCACACCCATACACACACCCACACTCATACACATACACACACACACCCATACACACACCCACACTCATACACATACACACACCCACACTCATACACATACACACACCCATACACATACACATACACACACCCACACCCATACACACACCCACACCCATACACATACCCACACCCACACCCATACACACACCCACACTCATACACATACACACACCCACACTCATACACACACCCACATCCACACCCATACACACACCCACACTCATACACATACACACACCCACACTCATACACATACACACACCCACACCCATACACACACCCACACCCATACACATACCCACACCCACACCCATACACACACCCACACTCATACACATACACACACCCACACTCATACACACACCCACATCCACACCCATACACACACCCACACTCATACACATACACACACCCACACTCATACACATACACACACCCACACCCATACACACACCCACACTCATACACATACACACACCCACACCCATACACATACACACACCCACACTCATACACATACACACACCCACACTCATACACATACACACACCCACACCCATACACACACCCACACTCATACACATACACACACCCACACTCATACACATACACACACCCACACTCATACACATACACACACCCACACCCATACACACACCCACACCCATACACACACCCACACCCATACACACACCCACACTCATACACATACACACACCCACACTCATACACATACACACACCCACACTCATACACATACACACACCCACACCCATACACACACCCACACCCATACACATACCCACACCCACACCCATACACACACCCACACTCATACACATACACACACCCACACTCATACACATACACACACCCACACCCATACACATACACACACCCACACTCATACACATACACACACCCACACCCATACACATACACACACCCATACACACACTCATACACATACACACACCCACACTCATACACATACACATACCCACACCCACACCCATACACACACCCACACTCATACACATACACACACCCACACTCATACACATACGCACACCCACACTCATACACATACACACACTCACACCCATACACACACCCACACCCATACACACACCCACACTCATACACATACACATACACACACACACAGCCATGCACACACCCACACTCATACACATACACACACCCACACCCATACACACACCCACACTCATACACATACACACACCCACACTCATACACATACACACACCCACACACATACACACACACACACTCATACACATACACACACCCACACTCATACACATACACATACACACACCCACACCCATACACACACCCACACTCATACACATACACACACCCATACCCATACACATACACACACCCACACCCATACACACACCCACACCCATACACACACCCACACCCATACACATACACACACCCACACTCATACACATACACACACCCATACCCACACCCACACCCATACACACACCCACACACATACACACACCCACACTCATACACATACACACACCCACACCCATACACACACCCACACTCATACACATACACACACCCACACTCATACACATACACACACCCACACTCATACACACACCCACACCCAC